>NC_085141.1:71798235-72098235 GCF_024139115.2 Armigeres subalbatus
ATGTTGTACTTCCGTTCCAGTTACGTATTGTGTAAGTTTACAGAACCCTATCTGGAGCTTGAACCTGTGTTTTATGATATATTGTAGAACGCAACCATTGCATGTTCACGGTCATCCAAGAATACCCTGAATAGGCCTAGATCTACACCGCAACCAGAAATCTTTCGCCTTGTTTCAAATGTGGTACAACCCTTTGTGGTACATAGAATCGAATGCATCCATTGAAGGTTCACGGTCATCCAAAACCCTGAATAGGCCTTAAGATCTACGCGTAACCAGAAATCTTTCCTTGTTTCAAAGCGGTACAACCCTTTTGGTACATAGAATAGAATGCGTCCATTGACATAGGTTCACGGTAATCAGAAAACCCTGAATAGGCCTTAAGATCTACACCGTAACCAGAAATCTTTCTGTTTCAAAAGTGGCTAACCCTTTTGTGGTACATAGAATAGAATGCGTCCATTGCATGGTTCACGGTCATCCAAAAACCCTGAATAGGCCTTAAGATCTACATCTAAAGCTCTTCGCCTTGTTTCGAAAGTGGTACAACTCTTTTGGTACATAGAATAGAAGTTCATTTGCATGGTTCATGATAAAAACTATGGAATAGGCCTTAAAATCTACACAACCAGTGCTCTTTCTGCTTGTTTCAAAAGTACAACCCCTTGTGGTACATAGAATTAATGCGCCAATTGCATAGGTTCATGGTCATCCAAAAACCTTGGAAAGGCCTTAAGATCTACACGCGTAATTAAAATCCATCAGTTTGTTTTGAAAGTGATACTACCCTTTGTATACATAGAATGAGTAGTCCATTGCATGGTTCATGGTCATCCAAGAAAACCCTGAAATAGGCCTTAAAGATCTACACCCTGACCTTCAGAAATCTTTCGCCTTGTTTCAAAGTGGGTACAATTTTACCCTTTTGTAGTACATAGAATAGAATAGATTCCATTTTATGGGTTCACGGTCTGTCAAAGAAAACCCTAGAATGAGCCTTAGGATCTACACGCGTAACCAAGAAATCTTTCGCCTTGTTTCAAGAACAAGGTAATTTTAACAACCCCTTTGTGGTACATAGAATAGAATGCGTCAAAAATTTGCATAGGTTCACGGTCATCCGAAAACCCTGGAATAGGCCTTAGGATCTACACACGTAACCAGAAATCTTTCGCCTTGTTTCAAAAATAGGTACAACCCCTTTATGGTAAATAGAATAGAATGCGTCCATTACACTTGGGTTCACGGTCATCCAAAGAAAACCTGGAATAGGCCTTCAGTATCTACACCCGTAACCAGAAATTTTTCCTTGCTTGTTTCAAAAATGGTACAACCCCTTTGTGGTACATAGAATAGAACGCGTTCATTGCATAGGTTCACGGTCATCCAAGAAAATCCTGGAATAGGCCTTAAGATCTACATGCGTAACCAGAAATATTTCGCCTTGTTTCAAAAAGTGGTTACAACAACCCTTTGTGGCACATAGAATTGAATAAATCCATTGCATGGGTTCATGGTCATCCTAGAAAACCCTGGAATAGGCCTTAAGATCTACACCCCCGCAACCAGAAATCTTTCGCCTTGTTTCAAAAGTTAATTTAACCCTTTGTGGTACATAGAATAGAATGCGTCCATTGCATAGGTTCACGGTCATCCAAGAAAACCCTGGAATAGGCCTAAGTATCTACACCCGTAACAGAAGAATCTCTCGCCTTGTTTCAAAATTAATGGCTACAACCCCTTTTTGGTACCATAGAATAGAACGCGTTCATTGCATTGGTTCACGGTCATCCAAGAAAAGCCTGGAATGAGGCCTTAAGATCTACCGGCGTAACCAGGAAATATTTCGCCTTGTGTTTCAAAAGTGGTACAACCCTTTATTAATTGGTACATAGAATTGAAAGATGGGTAATCCATTGCCTTGGGTTGTAACGGTCATCTAAGAAAACTCTGGAATAGGCCTTAAGATCTACACCCGTAACTAGAAATCTTTCGCCTTGTTTCAAAAGTGGTACAACCCCTTTGTGGTACATAGAATAGAATGCGTCCATTGCATAGGTTCATGTTCATCCAAGAAAACCCTGGATAATGGCCTTAAGATCTACACGCGTAATCTGAAATCTTCCGGCTTGTTTTTGACGTAGGACTACGTCTGTGTTTTCTATATTGGGGTACACTTTACGATTGCGAAAATCGGGGACCGTCACGAAAATATGATAGACTTTAAACTTTAATATCTAAGCCGTTTCTCGATGGATTTTCAATTTTTTTGGACCATTCGATCAAGGATGAGTCAACGCTTCTTTGCATTTATTTGAAAATATTGGTTTTTAGCTATTTATTATTGATAAATGATAAAATGTTTGAAAAAATAGGTAAACTAACCAATCACGTACCATGCATCACTAGCACAGACATCAAAATCAATCACTTGCAGGGTTTAGATCTAATCCTCCAGTTTGAACAAGAATTTACGCATAGCAGACACATCAAAACGATCGTAGCGGGCAGACACAGCATCACGGAGGCGCTAATAACATTTTTGAAGAAAATCCATCGCATTGGTGGTGGTGCTCGATGTGTTGCTGCAGATCATTCAACCTCAACGAACCAGAATTTCATATGAAGAAAAGGTTGACCATAAAAATAGCACTATGGCGATCCCGCACCGCCAGTGCCGATGCTGAAAATTTATTAAAAATTGTGGTGTCAGTTAGTTGGAAAGGAACATTGGGAAAAGAAAATTGGTTCTTCTCAGGACCAACATTTTATGAAAAGAAAGAGTTAATTGCGAAAATGGACTGTTTCGGTGGCATCGGGTTTGGCGTGGTAGCTTGGTTGCTGTTAGTGATTCCATCCATTAAAATTCACTACATCATCTCCCTCCAACGCGCTATCAAATTCGCTATTTACGATTGAGTTTTGCACTTTGAAGAAAGTTTATTTCGCATAGTCGGATCAACCTTCTTTTGTATAAAATCAATGAAGACGCCACCACAGTGGAAACTTTCTACAGCAACCACCCATCAGTGAACGTCACTCGGATAGACAGATGCCAAGAGATAATGTTTGGTAATATGGAGAGACTTCGTCTTGAATGAAATTTCTGCTGTTATTCCTCGTAACAATACGCATCTAAGATAAACAACATCTCATAACCAAATTCAGAAGCGAGAAAATTTCATAGGATTCTTAGAATTTGTCATTCTTGGTTGTCGGGTCCGTTGTCTGCGGAATCCCGATCGAAATGGCTCGCGCGCGCCGAAAAGCAGCTTACTTATATCTAATGAAATAATTCGACAGCCCCGCCCCTTCATTAATCGTTATGAGTGCACATTATATTTACACCATATCAGCTCACAAAGGGGCGGGGCTAACATGCTTAATTCATTAAATACAAGAAAGCTGCTGTGTGCGCGAGCTCATTATCTGGATTCCACAAGAAAACAATTCGACATTCGATGCAACGGAGCGGACACAGCAACACGAAGGAATGGGTGGCAGTGTGGCATTGCTGAAAAATTATTTCACCCTTTGGGGCTTAGCGAAAATTCATCAAGTGGCGGTCGGACAGTTGCAACGCAAGGTGTCGACAAGCGATTGGATACAGTTAGTTATTGGAATGGGAATTGGGAAAAAAATTGGTTCTTTTATGAAAAGAAAGAGGTAATTGCGAAAATGGACTGTTTCGGTGGCATCGGCGTTTGGCGTGGAAGCTTGGTTTCTGTTAGTGATTGCATCCATTCAAATTTACTAGTTTAATTTATTGAATACAAGAAAGCTGCTTTCCAGCGCTCGACCCATTTTGATCTGGATTCCGCAAAAAGTGGTTTAACCATTTATAAGGCTATAAATGATATTGCCACCAACAAATTATAAGTTTTTTCGTTTATTAACAAGAGCTCTACTTATTATTTTCCATGTAGTGACTATATTTACTTCCTAGTAATCCCCCAGATGAATTTGAGCCATAAAAATTGAAAAGTCAATTTGAGAACGGCTTTTTACGAACAGATCGTAAGTTTCGAGTGGAAGATGGATTTTCAGTTATAATTCGTTGAAAAATGACGGCAAAGATATACTTTTTCCCATTGGTAATAATTATTTTAAATCTCATGTGTTAGATTATGGCGTGATTAGCGTGAAAAATACTTCGCCTTTCTTATATATTTGGTTTTTGGATTTTTGACAAAATTGCTTGGGGAAAAAAGTGCAAAACATTTTTTTTGACGTAGGACTACGTCTGTGTTTTCTATATTGGGGTACACTTTACGATTGCGAAAATAGGGGACCGTCACGAAAATATGATAGACTTTAAACTTTAATATCTAAGCCGTTTCTCGATGGATTTTCAATTTTTTTGGACCATTCGATCAAGGATGAGTCAACGCTTCTTTGTATTTATTTGAAAATACTGATTTTTAACTATTAATTATCGAAAATTCATAAAAAGTTTGGAAATAGGTAAACTAACCAATCACGTACATGCATCACTAGCACAGACATCAAAAATCAATCACTTGCGGGTTTGGATCTGATCCTCAGTTTGAACAAGTTTTCACGCATAGCAGACGCATCAAAGCGATCATAGCGGAGCGGACACAGCATCACGGAGGCGCTAATAACATTTTCAAAGAAAATCCATCGCACTGGTGGTGGTGCTCGATGTGTTGCTGCAGATCATTCAACCTCAACAGACAGAATTTCATATGAAGAAAAGGTTGACCATAAAAAATAGCACTGTGGCGATCCCGCACCGCCAGTGCCGATGCTGAAAAATTTATTAAAAATTGTGGTGTCAGTTAGTTGGAAAGGATCATTGGGAAAAGAAAATTGGTTCTTCTCAGGACCAACATTTTATGAAAAGAAAGAGTTAATTGCGAAAATGGACTGTTTCGGTGGCATCGGGTTTGGCGTGGTAGCTTGGTTGCTGTTAGTGATTCCATCCATTAAAATTCACTACATCATCTCCCTCCAACGCGCTATCAAATTCGCTATTTACGATTGAGTTTTGCACTTTGAAGAAAGTTTATTTCGCATAGTCGGATCAACCTTCTTTTGAATAAAATCAATAAAGACGCCACCACAGTGGAAACTTTCTACAGCAACCACCCATCAGTGAACGTCGCTCGGACAGACAGATGCCAAGAGATAATGTTTGGTAATATGGAGAGACTTCGTCTTGAATGAAATTTCTGCTGTTATTCCTCATAACAATACGCATCTAAGATAAACAACATCTCATAACCAAATTCAGAAGCGAGAAAGAATTTCCTTAGGATTCTTAGAATTTGTCATTCTTGGTTATCAGGTCCGTTGTCTGGAATCCCGATCGAAATAGCTCGCGCGAAAACAGCTTTCTTATATCTAATGAAGTAATTCCATTAGCCCCGCCCTTCATTAATCGTTATGAGTGCACATTATATTTACACCCATATCCAGCTCACAAAGGGGCGGGGCTAACATGCGTAATTCATTAAATACAGAAAGCTGCTGTGTAGCGCGCGCGAGGCCATTATTCTGGATTCCACAGAAAACAGTTCGACATTCGATGCAACGGAGCGGACACACAGCACGAAGGAATGGGTGGCAGTGTGGCATTGCTGAAAAATTATTTCACCCTTTGGGGGCTTAGCGAAAATTCATCAAGTGGCGGTCGGACGGTTGCAACGCAAGGTGTCGACAAGCGATTGGATACTGATTAGTTATTGGAATGGGAATTGGGAAAGAAAATTGGTTCTTCTTTTATGAAAGAAAGAGGTAGTGCGAAAATGGACTGTTTCGGTGGCATCGGCGTTTGGCGTGGAAGCTTGGTTTCTGTTAGTGATTGCATCCGATTCAAATTTACTAGTTTAATTTGTGAATACAAAGCTGCTTTCCAGCGCTCGACCCATTTGATCTGGATTCCGCAAAAGTGGTTTAACCATTTTATAAGGCTATAAATGATATTGCCATCAACAAATTATATGTTTTTCTGTTTATTAACAAGAGCTATACTTATTATTTCCCATGTAGTGGCTATATTTACTACCTAGTAATCTCCCAAATGAATTTTAACCAAAAAATTGAAATGTCAATTTGAGACCGTTTTTTTATGAACAGATCGTAAGTTTTAGGTGGAAGATGGATTTTCAGTTAGAATTCGTTGAAAAATGACGAAAAAGATATACTTTTTTCCCATTGGTAATAATTATTTGGAATCTAATGTGTTAGATTATGGCGTGATTAGCGTGAAAAATGCTGTGCCTTTCTTGTATCTTTGGTTTTTGGATTTTTGACGAAATTGCATGGGAAAAAAAGTGCAAAACATTTTTTTTTGACGTAGGACTTACGTCTCTGTTTTCTATGTTAGGGTACACTTTACGATTGCGAAAATAGGGACCGTCACGAAAATATGATAGACTTTAAACTTTAATATCTAAGCCGTTTCTCGATGGATTTTTCAATTTTTGGACCATTCGATCAAGGATGAGTCAACGCTTCTTTGTATTTATTTGAAAATACTGATTTTAACTATTAATTATCGAAAATTCATAAAAAGTTTGGAAATAGGTAAACTAACCAATCACGTACATGCATCACTAGCACAGACATCAAAAATCAATCACTTGCGGGTTTGGATCTGATCCTCAGTTTGAACAAGTTTTCACGCATAGCAGACGCATCAAAGCGATCATAGCGGAGCGGACACAGCATCACGGAGGCGCTAATAACATTTTCAAAGAAAATCCATCGCACTGGTGGTGGTGCTCGATGTGTTGCTGCAGATCATTCAACCTCAACGAACCAGAATTTCATATGAAGAAAAGGTTGACCATAAAAATAGCACTGTGGCGATCCCGCACCGCCAGTGCCGATGCTGAAAATTTATTTCAAATTGTGGTGTCAGTTAGTTGGAAAGGAACATTGGGAAAAGAAAATTGGTTCTTCTCAGGACCAACATTTTATAAAAAGAAAGAGTTTATTGCGAAAATGGACTGTTTCGGTGGCATCGGGTTTGGCGTGGTAGCTTGGTTGCTGTTAGTGATTCCATCCATTAAAATTTTCTACATGATCTCCCTCCGACGCGCTATCAAATTCGCTATTTACGATTGAGTTTTGAACTTTGAAGAAAGTTTATTTCGGATCAACTTTCTTTTGTATAAAATCCATGAAGACGCCACCTTTGTGAAAACTATCTACCTACAGCAACTACCTTTTAGTGAACGTCGCTTGGACAGACAGATGTCAAGAGATAATGTTTGGTAATATGAAGAAACTTCGTCTTGAGTCAAATTTCTGTAGTTATTCCTCGCAACAATACGCATCTTAGATAAACAACATCTCATAACCAAATTCAGAATCTTTCAAGAAAGTTTCATTGGGTTCTTTGAATTCATAATTCTCCGAACGGTCCGTTGTCTGTGGAAACCCGATCGAAATGGCTCACGCGCGCCGGAAAGCAGCTTTCTTTTATCTAATGAAGTAATTCCATTAGCCCCGCCCCTTAATCAATCGTTATGAGTGCACATTATATTTACACCATATCAGCTCACAAAGGGGCGGGGCTTACGGTTTTGATTTATTAAATACAAGAAAGCTGCTGTTTGGCGTGCGCGCGACATTCGATGCAGCGAAGCGGACACAGCAGCACGACGTGGGTGGCAGTATGGCAAATGCTGCAAATTTACACGATTGGATTGGATGCTGTTAGTGATTGGAATGGGAATTGGGAAAAGAAAATTGGTTCTTCTCAGGCCCAACATTTTACGAAAAGAAAGAGTTAATTGCGAAAATGGACTGTTTCGGTAGCATCGGGTTTGGCGTGGTAGCTTGGTTGCTGTTAGTGATCCCATCCATTAAAATTCACTACATCGTCTCCCTCCGACGCGCTATCAAATTCGCTATTTACGATTGAGTTTTGAACTTTGAAGAAAGCTTATTTCGGATCAACTTTCTTTTGTATACAATCCATGAAGACGCCACCTTTGTGAAAACTATCTACCTACAGCAACTACCCATTAGTAAACGTCGCTTGGACAGACAGATGTCAAGAGATAATGTTTGGTAATATGAAGAAACTTCGTCTTGAGTCAAATTTCTGTCACTCCTCGCAACAATACGCATCTTAGATAAACAACATCTCGTAATCAAATTCAGAATCTTTCGAGAAAGTTTCATTGGATTCTTTGAATTCATAATTCTCCGAACGGTCTGTTGTCTGTGGAAACCCGATCGAAATGGCTCGCGCGCTAGTAGTAAGTAGTAAGTAAAATTCTTCTTTATTGTTTCATTTTCTGTTCTACAATTATTTTTTACATGTACAGTGCTCGGCCGGCTTGGCCCTCCAACTTCAATTTTAAATTTTTATGTTTACATTGTTATTTAAGTGTTAATATGATATATCATGACGGCCTTTAGGAGGCGCTGGTGTGCTTTTTTAAATTTGATAACCTAACTACTATGTACACTAATATTTACAATAAGAAATTTGATAACCTAGATTGGAACTAGCACCCTAATTGGAGCCTGATCCGAATGCAAGCAACGGACCCTAAACTTTTCTTTACACTCACCAAAGCGTTCATGTAAGGTTTTTATTCCGGCCAGACGGTGGACCTCAGATGTTCTTGTCCTGGGAGGGGTGTTGAGGATCATCCTCAGGAATTTGTTTTGGACCCGTTGAAGTTTGAGGTGGTGGGTTTTAGCGCAGCTCTCCCAGACCGGCATGCCATATTCGATCACAGGGAGGATGATTTGCTTGTAGACAGCAAGCTTATTTTTCAGGGACAATGACGACCGACGGTTGATCCGAAAGCGTACAGTAGTTTCAACAAGACGTTACACTTTGTCACCGTTTTGTCAACCTGTTGCCTGAAAATAAGCTTGCTGTCGAGGGACAAGCTCAAGGTAGCCAGCCTCATTGGCCCATTCCACGGTCGTGCCATGGGGGATGATTTTACGGTCCCCAGGCGGAACAAGTTTAGGGGATTTGAAGTGGGGGGAAAATGATGACCTGGGTCTTCGCCGCGTTGATACAGATCTTCCAGCTGGTGAGGTACTCGGTCAGGGCATCCAGGCCTCGTTGGAGTTTTGCCACTAGCGCTCTGATCACTCTACCGTTGTAGACGATGGATGTGTCATCTGCGAACAGAGACAGAATGCCGCCTTCTGGAGGTTCTGGCATGTCGGAGGTGAACAGATTGAAAAGCAGGGGCCCGATGATACTGCCCTGGGGCCCGCCTGCGACAATGTTGTGCGCATTGGAACTCGCTCCGCTGATTGAGTACCGGAATGTCCTTGCCGACAGATAATTGTTGATGATTTTCACCAGGTGGCTGGGAAGATTGTAGCGTTGTAGTTTATACACCAGGCCATCATGCCATACATTTGTCAAATGCCTTCTCGACATCGAGTAAGGCCATGGCGGATGTTTTCGAGACAAACTTGTTCCGTCTGAGGACGTTGGTAACTCAGGTCAGTTGGTGTACAGTTGACCGACCGCGTCGGAAACCAAACTGTTCCTCGAGCAAGATGTTGAGATTTTCGGCAGACTCAAGTAACCGGTGATGAATAGCTTTTTCGAATAGCTTGGATAATCCTGAGAGAAGGCTGATGGGACGATAGCTTTTGGGTGAGGAAGGATCCTTCCCAGGCTTCCGGATGGGGATGACTTTCGCTGACTTCCAGGCCGATGGGAAGTAGCTGAGCCGGAGACACTGATTGAAGATCAGCGAGAGGTGCTCAAAAAACGGATCACTCATGTGTTTGAGCTCGAGATTCAGGATGCTGTCGAAGCCTGGTGCCTTCATGTTCTTCGACGATTTGATATGAGCCGTCAATTCACCAGCTGAGATCTCCAACTCCTCCGAGAAGTCGTTTAGAATCAAATGGATGTTGTTACCATGCTCGTTGACGGCTGCTTCGTGTGGACTGACGATGTTCTGTCCAAGATTGTGTGAGCTGACGAAGTGACGACCTATTTCAGCGACCTTCTCTGCAGGAGTTATCAAGCGATCCTTAGAGCCATTATTGTTTAGTGGGATCAAAGGTGGAATGGGCCGAGGCTTGGATTTTAGTATTTTGGTCATTTTCCAGAACGGCTTAGCATAATCTGGGAGAGTGCGGATCTTATTCGAAAAGTCATTATTTTTTGAGGTCCACCATTCTGGGCTTGATAATTTTTGTGATTCGATTGCAGCGTGCCTTAAGCTCAGGCAGTCCAGTACGCTGAAACTGCCTGCGAGTGACATTCCGCAATCGAATCAAATCTTTGGTGAGTGTATCGATGTTTAAGGAGTTGCTTACCTGCCGAGCCGTCGGTACGTGTTGCTCTCGAGCCGCCGTGATCGCCTCCTCGATAGCGCACAGCTGGCGGTCGAAACTTTCCGGCGTCTCCGGACGCACCTCGTAGTCGACGGTGTTATCGACGCACTGCTGGAAACGCTGCCAGTTCACTCGGTGGTAGTTCCGCCGTAACTGCTGGTGCCGATTGACCGAGGAGCCCAGTTCCGCCACCACCGGATAGTGATCCGAACTGAGCTCCTGGTATACAACCGGCTGCGAGAGACGTGGTCACTCAGGTTTGTTACGTAGAGGTCGAGCGTTGCGTGGGCACCGGACCGACTCAGCCGAGTGGGGAATCCGGGCTCAGGATCGTGTAGTGGCCTTCCTCCATGTCGTTGCTCCAGATGGTGCCGTTTCGATTGCCGCGACTGTTGCCCCAGGCTTGATGTTTTGGCATTCAGAGTCGCCGGCAATGATATAATTGCCTTGCCTCCGCGTCAGCTTGACGATGTCCCTCTCCGAAAGGGCAGCCGATGATCCATCGACGGTGTTGGCTAGCGTTGTACAGTACTCCGCGATGAGCGCGATTGTGCCGACCGAAGTGGTGATTTCGACACCGATGGCCGCCATGACACTGAGCTGGAAACTTGGAAGCAGACGACAGTTGATGTTGTAGCGAAGAGCGATGGCCACACCACCTCCCCTGGTCGGCCGGTCAGGTCACACGATGCGGAAGTCTGGGATGTTGATGTTCACCTCCGGTTTTTGGGTGCGTTTCGGTGATGAACGCCACGTCTATTTCCTTCTCCTCAAGGAAATCCTTCAGCTCGATTGTTTTGCTCTTTAGCGAGCAAGCGTTCCAGTTGACCAGGCCCACCCTAGCAGCCATTTTCAATGATGAACATGCCAAGTGTGAAGACCTGGTCGAATCGGGTTTTGCAGCCTCGCAGTCGAGTGGCGAGCTGCGCGAAGATCGGCATCAGTTGCTCCGGAGTGTACAGCGGGGCAGATTCTTCCGGTGGGACGGCTTCGTTCTCCGACTGCCGACGGAACCCAGGAGGAGGAAGCGGGGGCCATTCGCTGGTGGATGGTGCCGACGATGCTGGAGCTTGGACCGATGCAGCTGCCGCTGCCAGTCGCTTGTGCGGCTGTAGCGGTGGGAGTATTGGAACCACACGACGACAGGGGAGCCGGGATAGCTGGAAAGTTCACCTCGTTGATTACAGGAACACGGTTCTTCTTCGGAATGGTCCTGGTGGAAGCCTTCTTCCGGTTCCAGGAACTCAGCTCGCTTTGGGCAGCCCTTTGTGGTGGCGTTTGTCGCCACAGTTGGCTGCACTTGGGATCAGCCACCTCCATTTTGTCGCACTCGTCAGTCGGATGGGGTTCGCCACACTTGTTGCAGCGCGGCTTCATGCGGCAGTTTCTGGTGCCGTGCCCGAAATTGAAGCAGTTGGTGCATTGCGTGACATCGCGGTGCACTGGCCGATATCGCTCCCAGTCAACGACGGTGCGTTTATAACGCCAACCAGCTTCAGGTCCTTCCAGGTAGTAGTGGAGCCGTGCTCCAGATGGATCAGGTAAAGCTGGTCGCGATATTTCCTCGCCTTGTCGTGACGAGCGATCTTGTGGACGGCTACTGGCTTCAGTCCGCAACTTTCAAGCTTGCTTCGAGCTTCCTCCTTCATGTCGTGGAGCCCTCGCAGCAAAGCCGTGAGCAGCTTCGTGCAGAGGAGATCATGAGTGTAGTACTCATACCTGTGGGCCTCGAGGAACTCCGACGGATTGATGATGGTCCTGTTTGCCGGCATCACTTTCAGGCCCTCGTTGCAGAGCCGAAAAGTACATTTCAGTTCCTTCGCAATCAGCTGGCGAATTTCCGGCAGGCACTTCTCCTTACGCACTGATTGCACCTGCAACAGCTGCGATTACTGCTTCTTCCTCTTTTTCGGCGGATTGCCGGCGTCATCAAGCAGCAACGGCGAGGAACACGTTGCTCTGCAAAAGCTGCTTGGAGGGTTACCCGCGCCTCCAAGAGCAGTGCGCTTAGGCACTTTTCCAGCGACCGAATCGGCCACCGAGTCTCCCATGACGGGTCCGGGAGAAAATAACGCCAACGCGACAGGCGAAAACGTAAACAGCGAAAGAACGAGGAAAAAAATGCGCGAGCAAAAAACACGTCCGTACGTGTTGCTGTCTCGAACTGGAATCGACCGTGATAGCGCGTGTCTGACGCGCGCACGCGAAACACGGGGCTTTTTATACACAGGGAAAACGAAGCAGTGGATTAAAAGGCCCGTACCTTACTGCAATCTGATGTCCGTGTTGGGGATTAATAAACGGAATTGAATTTTTCACCCGGTTTGCAAAGAAACAACATTTTCAATAGTTTCACGTTGATAATCAATAGTATCAATAGAATTGGCAGGGTGCTGGAGAGTTTCTGAATCGATTGAAAAGCAAATGTCGAAAATACATCGAAATGCAAAGACGGTATTAGAGTTTGAAATCTATCCTAATTTCGTGACGGTCTCGAATTTGGAAATTTCGGTTACCTGTATCTGAGTCTTCCCTTAGACGTAGTTTACGTCAAAAAATATTTCAACTTAACCTTCCTCCCAAACATAATGGTGGTCCTGAAAAGAACCGATTCATTCCTTTTATGCCTCATCAACAGCACGACGAAAATTTTCATCCGCATCATCACTCATAAATCTCAATCAACAAGCCCTCCCGTGCGAACGAAATCGTCCGTTCTCCGTGACATACAGAATGAAAATGACGCTCGCACGTAGTAGTAGTAAAATCTTTCTTTATTTACACATTTTTGTTCAGGTGAAACGCGGGGCTTTTTTATACACAGGAAAACGAAGCAGTGGATCAAAAGGCTCGTACCTTACTGCAATCTGATGTCCGTGTTGGGGATTTATGAACGGGATTGAATTTTTCACCCGGTTTGGAAAGAAATAACATTTTCAATAGTTAAACGATAATTATCCACGTTAAACTATTGAAAATGTTATTTCTTTCCAAACTGGGTGAAAAAATTCAATCCCGTTCAAATCTCCAACACGGACATCAGATTGTAGTAACGTGGGGCCTTTGATCCACTGCTTCGTTTTTCCTGTGTATAAAAAGCCCTGTGTTTCGCGTGCGCGTCATTCTCATTCTGCATGTCACGGAGAACGGGCGATTTCGTTCGCATGGGAGGGCTCGTTGATTGAGATTTATGAGTGATGATGGATGAAATTTTTCGTCGGTGGTGGTGGCGGTCGTGGCAACAGCAGTATATCTTTTCATCCGTGTTCCCAACAGCATCGTTGAATCTGGCAATCAACGTCGTGCTGTTGATGAGGCACATACGTGGAAATAGATCGGTTCTTGTCAGGACCACCATTTTGGGAGGAAGGTTAAGTTGAAATAATTTTTGACGTAAACTGCGTCTGAGGGAAGACTCAGATACAGAATTGTAAAACGGAAATTTCCAAATTCGAGACCGTCGAAATTAGGATAGATTTCAAACGCTAATAGCGTCTTTATCTTTCGATGGATTTTAATCACTTACTCTGCAGAAGTCGAATGATGGATTGAATCTTATGAATTTTGCGTTACTGCTGCCGATTTATTGCAACAATTTCATGAATTTACTCTTAGTCAAACCAAATTCCTCAATGAAAAATTTAATGCCCTGAAAAGGACAGATTTCAGATCATGCGGATTTCTAATCACCAACACAACAGTAACCATCCGATAGTCAGAATATCACAAGAGTATTTCACTCAAATGGAGATGCTGGCTCTATGGTTCTACCGCTACACTGCAACAGATTGCCATCGTTGGATTCTCCGTCGCAACGATCCTGTTACGAGCGCTACCTACGCCGTCGGTAGGAACGAAGAGCGTGCGTCAGAAGGAGAAGCTGCAAAATGTATTTGCATGGATGGAAATTAAACCTGAAACAAGTAGCAGTCTATCTACTAAAAGAATAATCTTGAGGGGAAATTTCACTGGTATTGATGCTATCCATGCGAATAAATTTTTGTTGCGTCCCTGACGCACGGTCGTGATTCCGCCACCGACGGAAACTATCAGCCATCACCAAGCGATTAATATGAACTTTGATCAAAATTCGTCTCGCCTCAAATTTTGGCTTAAGAGCTGCTTTCACTGATGATACTTCAAGCGCAACCGTTGTAGAAATAAACACCACCATAGCCGCCATCGTAGAGACACGCAAGAAAATTCCATCTGAGTGCTGTTGATGCTGCGAACGACGACCGCGCGACCCACACCATCGCCGGGAATAAAATTTCCGGTAGGAGCTCCGCCGATGCCGAAGGTGGTACCATGGTCTGGTCTCCACGACATCTCGAAAGCAATGGCTCGCGCGCCTGGAAGAGCTGCTTTCTTATAATTAATAAAGTTGAACTAAACTCTGCAAACTCTTGACAGACTCGAATAAAATTTAAAAGAGTCTCTAATAAAAAAAAATCATCAGGGTTGTGTACAAGACACGACCGCCCGACGTAAACTACGTAAAACAGTTTCGTGAAATGAAGAATCTAGTGCCAGTGCAAGAATACATATTTGCAGCAGCTCTCTACAATACGCGCTCGTTATTCTGCTACGAACGGCAACGTAATTCTGCTACGACGTCGTACTTTGAACAAATTCGTCTTGCCTCAATCTTCCTATGTTTAAAATGGTGTCCATGAGAAGAATCGATTAATTCCCAATAATCCATATTTCGAATCACTAACGACCACACGACCCACGCCATAGGCTGGAATAACAAAACCAAATAAGAATCTTGAAAGAATTAAACTTGACTGCCACTGAAGCCATCCATGCGAATACATATTTGTAGCATCTCCCTCCGACGCGCGCTCGTGATTCTGCTACGGACGCAAGGCAACTTTATGGCGTCTCCAAGCGGATAATTTGCACTTTGAAAAATCATAAGGGTTGTGTACAAGACACGACCGCCCGACGTAAACTATGTGAAACAGTTTGGTAAAATGAAGAATCTAGTGCCATTATCCAAGAGTATTACAAAATTACTCTTTGGATTTCTTATGAAATTTACATTCTAAAAGGAAATAACATATTTATGTAGGGGAACGGTTCGCCACTTCATCTCATAGCTCCTATTTCCATCCAATAAAAAACAAAGCAATAGAAAAGAATTCGGTTTGTTTATTATTTTTGTGATTTTTTTCAGCAGTGAGCACGCATGTTGACAAAACGAAGTTACGAATTTGGTGCCGTATTTCTTTGTTTAGCGATGAAATGGATATATGTACAGTGAGATGGAGATCGGAACATTTCCCCTAATTAAAACAAATTTATTGAATTCTTGAGTTTTGTATAATATGAGTAGTTTAGTTTTGTTTGTTTAAATTCAATTCATTGTTCTTTTTCGAATTTTTGGAAAAATATTCTAAATGAGCTTAACTAAACTTGGGTATTTCTAAATTTCAATTTATCAGGTTTAATTGCACTTTTTACTGTATTGAACCATTAAAACTTTAGAAATGAGGATAACTACCGTCAAATCACTGAAGACGCACACATGTTTTTGCAAAGACCACGCGTCAAAGCGTACTCGTGATTTCGCTACTGACGGCATCATTTCGATTGAACTGTCTCCATCTCCATCTTTCGATTGATTGTTAATAATCCGCCTTCCCAATCACAAGCTGCAACAAAATCAAATAAGATCTTGAGAAAATTTCACCTGGCTGCCACTGATGCCATCCATACGAATTCATATTTGTAGCATCTCCTCCCGGGGCGCACTCGTGATTCTGCTACGGACGGCAACATTATGGCTCACCTCTTCCTTTGCATAGGATGGTGGCCCTGAGAAGAACCGATTGATTTGTTCAGCAACTCCGCCGATGCTGGGACCGCCGCCCGCAACATTTCTAATGAAATGCCACACGCGCGGCGGGGAGAGCAGTTTTCTTATCATCAATACAGATGGCTCATTAGTCCCGCCTCTTTGTTGTCCGGTATGGCTGCAAATATTGTGTAACCGTCAAACACTCACCAAAGGGGCGTGGCTACAGATTCAACTTTATTGATTACAAGAAATCAGCTCTCTCGCGCGCGCGAGCCATTTCGTTCGAGATGTCGCGGAGAGCAGACCGTGGAACCACCTTCGGCATCGGCGGAGCTCCTACCGGAAATTTTATTCCCGGCGATGGTGTGGAGCGCGCGGTCGTCTTCATTAACATTAGCAGCGCTCAGATTAAATTTTCTTGTAAAAGTAGGGGAATGACGGCTTTGGCAGGTTTTGTTCTATTATTGTCGGCGGGGTTTTTGTTGACCAAATTTTATGAAATTTGGCCACAATATTCTTTGATATGCAAAGAATGTTTAGGCCAAATTTGAGCATAATTTGTTACAGAAAATCCCCTGACAATAATAGAACAAAACCTGCCAAAGCCGTAATTTCCCCTACTAACGATTGGCTACCATCAATGAAAGTAGCTCTCAAGTCACAACTTGAGGCGAGATGAATTTTGATCAAAGTAAAACTTAATTGCTTGGTGATGGCAGATTGTTTTCCGTCGGTAGTAGAATCACGAGATCCCGATTCAGAGAAAGACTTATAATTTTAGTAGATAGCCATCCATGCGAATACATTTTTGCAGCTTCTCCGTTTGACGCGCGCTCGTGATTCTACATACATACAGAAAACATGCGATGATTCAACTCATCCATGAGTTTTTAGGTGCTGAGTTGGGCTTGATTTGAATCGTCCATGAGTTTTTACCACAACAGACCAAACCACAGGCGTTATCGCTGGAACCACGCTGGTCCGTTCTCCGTGACATCCAGAATAAAAATGACGCGCGCACGCGAAACATGGGGCTTTTTATACACAGGGAAAACGAAGCAGTGGATCAAAAGGCCCGTACCTTACTGCAAACTGATGTCCGTGTTGGGGATTTATGAACGGAATTGGATTTTTCACCCGGTTTGGAAAGAAATAACATTTTCAATAGTTTAACGTTGATAATCTATAGTATCAGTAGAATTGGAAAATTGCTGGAGAGTTTCCGAATCTATTAATAAGCAAATCTCGAAAATCCATCGAAAGATAAAGACACTATTAGCGTTTGAAATCTATCATAATTTCGTGACGGTTTCGAATTTGGAAATTTCGGTTTTACACCCTGTATCTGAGTCTTTCCCTTAGACGTAGTTTACGTCAAAAATGCGCGAGCAAAAAACACGTCTGTACGTGCTGCTGTCTTGAACTGGAATGAAGCTGACTGCGCCACGCGCGCGGTAAGTAGTAGTAGTAAAATTCTTCTTTATTTAATCATTTTCTGTTCTACAATTATTATTTTTCTACATGTACAGTGCTCGGCCGGCTTGGCCCTCCAACTTCAATTTTAAATTTTCATGTTTATATTGTTATTTAAGTGTTAATATGATATATCATGACGGCCTTTAGGAGGCGCTGGTGTGTTTTTTTAAAATTTGATAACCTAACTACTATGTACACTAATATTTACAATAAAAATTGGATAACCTAGATTGGAACTAGCGCCTAATTGGAGCCTGATCCGAATGCAAGCAACGGACCCTAAACTTTTCTTTACACTCACCAAAGCGTTCATGTAAGGCTTTTATTCAGGCCAGACGGTGGACCTCGGATGTTCTTGTCCTGGGAGGGGTGTTGAGGATCATCCTCAGGAATTTGTTTTGGACCCGTTGAAATTTGAGGTGGTGGGTTTTAGCGCAGCTCTCCCAGACCGGCATGCCATATTCGATCACAGGAAGGATGATTTGCTTGTAGTCAGCAATCTTATTTTCAGGGACAATGACGACCGGCGGTTGATCAAAGGGTACAGTAGTTTCAACAAGACGTTACACTTTGTCACCATTTTGTCAACCTGTTGCCGAAAAATAAGCTTGCTGTCGAGGTCAAGCCAAGGTAGCCGGCCTCATTGGCCCATTCCACGGTCGTGCCATTGAGGATGATTTTACAGTCCCCAGGCGGAACAAGTTTAGGGGATTTGGAGTGGGGAAAATGATGACCTGGGTCTTCGCCGCGTTGATACAGATCTTCCAGCTGGTGAGGTACTCTGTCAGGGCATCCAGGCCTCGTTGGAGTTTCTTTGCCACTGGCGCTCTGATCACTCTACCGTTGTAGACGATGGATGTGTCATCTGCGAACAGAGACAGAATGCCGCCTTCTGGAGGTTCTGGCATGTCGGAGGTGAACAGATTGAAAAGCAGGGGCCCGAGGATACTGCCCTGGGGAACGCCTGCGACGATGTTGTGCGGATTGGAACTCGCTCCGCTGATTGAGACCCGGAATGTCCTTGCCGACAGGTAATTGTTGATGATTTTCACCAGGTAGCTGGGAAGATTGTAGCGTTGTAGTTTGTACACCAGGCCATCATGCCATACATTGTCAAATGCCTTCTCGACATCGAGTAAGGCCATGGCGGATGTTTTCGAGACAAACTTGTTCCGTCTGAGGACGTTGGTAACTCGGTCAGTACGGTTAAACGACCGCGTCGGAAACCAAACTGTTCCTCGAGCAAGATGTTGAGATTTTCGGCAGACTCAAGTAACCGGTGATGAATAGCTTTTTCGAATAGCTTGGATAATCCTGAGAGAAGGCTGATGGGACGATAGCTTTTGGGTGAGGAAGGATCCTTCCCAGGCTTCCGGATGGGGATGACTTTCGCTGACTTCCAGGCCGATGGGAAGTAGCTGAGCCGGAGACACTGATTGAAGATCAGCGAGAGGTGCTCAAAGAACGGAGCACTCATGTGTTTGAGCTCAAGATTCAGGATGCTGTCGAAGCCTGGGGCCTTCATGTTCTTCGACGATTTGATATAGGCCGTCAATTCGTCAGCTGAGATCTCCAACTCCTCCGAGAAGTCGTTGGGAATCAAATGGATGTTGTTAGCATGCTCGTTGACGGCTGTTTCGTGTGGACTGACGATGTTCTGCCCAAGATTGTGTGAGCTGACGAAGTGACGACCTATTTCAGCGACCTTCTCTGCAGGAGTTATCAAGCGATCCTTAGAGCCATTATTGTCTAGTGGGATCAAAGGTGGAATGGGCCGAGGCTTGGATTTTAGAATTTTGGTCATTTTCCAGAACGGCTTAGCATAATCTGGGAGAGTGCGGATCTTATTCGAGAAGTCGTTATTTTTGAGGTCCACCATTCTGGCCTTGATAATTTTTGTGATTCGATTGCAGCGTGCCTTAAGCTCAGGCAGTCCAGTACGCTGAAACTGCCTGCGAGTGACATTCCGCAATCGAATCAAATCTTTGGTGAGTGTATCGATGTTTAAGGAGTTGCTTACCTGCCGAGCCGTCGGTACGTGTTGCTCTCGGCCGCCGTGATCGCCTCCTCGATAGCGCACAGCTGACGGTCGATACTTTCCGGCGTCTCCGGACGCACCTCGTAGTCGACGGTGTTATCGACGCACTGCTGGAAACGCTGCCAGTTCACTCGGTGGTAGTTCCGCCGTAACTGCTGGTGCCGATTGACCGAGGAGCCCAGTTCCGCCACCACCGGATAGTGATCCGAACTGAGCTCCTGGTATACAACCGGCTGCGAGACGTGGTCACTCAGGTTTGTTACGTAGAGGTCGAGCGTTGACCACGCGCGCGGGGTAAAGCAGTTTTCTTATAATTAATAAAGATTGCTCATTAGTCCCTCCTCTTTGTTGTCCGGTATGACTGCAAATATTGTGTAACCGTCAAACACTCACCAAAGGGGCGTGGCTACAGGTTCAACTTTATTGATTACAAGAAAGCAGCTCTTCCGCGCGCGCGAGCCATTTCGTTCGAGATGTCGCGGAGACCAGATCATGGTACCACCTTCGGCATCGGCGGAGCTCCTACCGGAAATTTTATTCCCGGCGATGGTGTGGGTCGCGCGCGCGGTCGTCGTCGTCAGCATCAACAGAACTCAGATGGAATTTTCTTGCGTGTCTACGATGGCGGCTATGGTGGTGTTTATTTCTGCAACGGTTGCGTCTGAATTGTCATCAGTGAAAGCAGCTCTTAAGGCATAATTTGAGGCGAGACGAATTTTGATCAAAGTTCATATTAATCGCTTGGTGATGGCTGATAGTTTCCGTCTGTGGCGAAATCACGACCGTGCGTTAGGAACGCTACAAAAATTTATTCGCATGAATAGCATCAATACCAGTGAAATTTCCCCTCAAGATTATTATTTTACTAGATAGATTGCTACTTGGTTTAGGTTTAATTTCCATCCAAGCGAATACATTTTTGCAGCTTCTCCTTCTGACGCACGCTCTTCGTTCCCACCGATGGCGTAGGTAGCGCTCGTAACAGGATCGTTGCGACAGAGAATCTAACGATGGCAATCTGTTGCAGTGTAGCGGTAAAACCATAGAGCCAGCATCTGCATTTGAGTGAAATACTCTTGTGATATTCTTACTATCGAATAGTTGCTGTTGTGTTGGTGATTAGAAATCCGCATGATCTGAAATCTGTTCTTTTCAGGGCATTAAATTTTTCATTGGAGGAATTTGGTTTGACTGAGAGTAAATTCATGAGATTGTTGCAATAAATCGGCAGCATTAACGCAAAAATGCATAAGATTCAATCCATCATTCGACTTCTGCAGAGTAAGTGATTAAAAATCCATCGAAAGATAAAGACGCTATTAGCGTTTGAAATCTATCCTAATTTCGTGACGGTCCCCAATTTGGAAATTTTCATTTTGCACCCTGTATCTGAGGCTTCCCCTTAGACGTAGTTTACGTCAAAATATTTCAACTTAACCTTCCTCCCAAACATAATGGTGGTCCTGAAAAGAACCGATTCATTTCCTTTTATGTGCCTCATCAACAGCACGACGAAAAATTTCATCCGCATCATCACTCATAAATCTCAATCAACAAGCCCTCCCGTGCGAACGAAATCGTCCGTTCTCCGTGACATGCAGAATGAAAATGACGCTCGCACGTAGTAGTAGTAAAATCTTTCTTTATTTACACATTTTTTGTTCGTGCGAAACGCGGGGCTTTTTATACACAGGGAAAACGAAGCAGTGGATCAAAAGGCTCGTACCTTACTGCAATCTGATGTCCGTGTTGGGGATTTATGAACGGGATTGAATTTTTCACCCGGTTTGGAAAGAAATAACATTTTCAATAGTTAAACGTTGATAATCAATAGTATCAATAGAATTGGAAAATTGCTGGAAAGTTTCCGAATCGATTGATAAGCAAATGTCGAAAATCCATCGATAGATAAAGACGCTATTACCGTTTGAAATCTTACATGATTTCGTGACGGTCCCCAATTTGGAAATTTTCATTTTGCACCCTGTATCCGAGGCTTCTCCTTAGACGTAGTTTACGTAAAAAAAAACCCTTTGTGGTAGGGTAAAAGACCCAATAGTGGAGGAACTAAGCACGTTCTATCACTATTTGTTGGTTCACACCAAGTCCATACTTCATTCCACTTACCTCGAGTGTGCATATAAAAGGTTATTCATTAAATTTCATCCAAAAACTTAGCTAATTGCAGCAACACCCATCATTGTTTCCTAAAATGGTACCTCCAATTATTGGTGCAGTGTTCCAATAGTTGCGGTAATTTTTAATTTGGGTTCCTATAGTTGCGAATCTCCTTGTTTTCATATGGGACTCGCAACTATGGGAACACTACCGCAACTATTGGTGCAAGGCTGAGAAAATTCTAAGGTATTTAAATGATACTTTACCGATTTTACGGGAAATCCATAACTGTTTTCTGTTATTTCGTCTTTTGACATGTCAACAAATTGGTAGACTAGATGGGTTGCTGCGTTTGAGACGTAAATTTTGTAAAAATAGCACTACCGCAACTATAGGAACACCCACGACTATTGGAACTTTGACCCTACATAGAATAGAATGCGTCCATTGCATGGGTTCACGAACATCCAAGAAAACCCTGGAATAGGCCTTTAGATCTACACGCGTAAGCAGAAATCTTTCGCCTTGTTTCACAAATGGTACAACCCCTTTGTGGTACATAGAATAGAATGCGTCCATTGCATAGGTTCTCGGTCATCCAAGAAAACCCTGGAATAGGCCTTAAGATCTACACGCGTAACCAGAAATCTTTCGCCTTGTTTCAAAAATGGTACAACCCCTTTGTGGTACATGGAATAGAATGCGTCCATTGCATAGGTTCACGAACATCCAAGAAAACCTTGGAATAGGCCTTAAGATCTACACGCGTAACCAGAAATCTTTCGCCTTGTTTCAAAAATGGTACAACCCCTTTGTGGTACATAGGATAGAATGCATCCATTGCATAGGTTCACGAACATCCAAGAAAACCCTGGAATAGGCCTTAAGATCTACACGCGTAAACAGAAATCTTTCGCCTTGTTTCAAAAATGGTACAACTCCTTTGTGGTACATAGAATAGAATGCGTCCATTGCATAGGTTCACGATCATCCAAGAAAACCCTGGAATAGGCCTTAAGATCTACACGCGTAAACAGAAATCTTTCGCCTTGTTTCAAAAATGGTACAACCCCTTTGTGGTACATAGAATAGAATGCGTCCATTGCATAGGTTCACGGTCATCCAAGAAAACTCTGGAATAGGCCTTAAAATCTACACGCGTAACCAGTGCTCTTTCGGCTTGTTACAAAATCGGTTCAACCCCCTTGTGGCACATAGAATAGAAAGCGTCCATTGCATAGGTTCACGAACATCCAAGAAAAGCCTGGAATAGGCCTAAAGATCTACACGCGTAACCAGAAATCTTTCGCCTTGTTTCAAAAATGGTACAACTCCTTTGTGGTACGTAGAATAGAATGCGTCCATTGCTTAGGTTCACGAACATCCAAGAAAACCCTGGAATAGGCCTTTAGATCTCCACGCGTAACCAGAAATCTTTCGCCTTGTTTCACAAATGGTACAAACCCTTTGTGGTACATAGAATAGAATGCGTCCATTGCATAGGTTCTTGGTCATCCAAGAAAACCCTGGAATAGGCCTTAAGATCTACACGCGTAACCAGAAATCTTTCACCTTGTTTCAAAACTGGTACAACCCCTTTGTGGTACATGGAATAGAATGCGTCCATTGCATAGGTTCACGAACATCCAAGAAAACCTTGGAATAGGCCTTAAGATCTACACGCGTAACCAGAAATCTTTCGCCTTGTTTCAAAAATGGTACAACCCCTTTGTGGTACATAGAATAGAATGCATCCATTGCATAGGTTCACGAACATCCAAGAAAACCCTGGAATAGGCCTTAAGATCTACACGCGTAAACGGAAATTTTTCGCCTTGTTTCAAAAATGGTACAACCCCTTTGTGGTACATAGAATAGAATGCGTCCATTGCATAGGTTCACGAACATCCAAGAAAACCCTGGAATAGGCCTAAAGATCTACACGCGTAACCAGAAATCTTTCACCTTGTTTCAAAACTGATACAACCCCTTTGTGGTACATGGAATAGAATGCGTCCATTGCATAGGTTCACGAACATCCAAGAAAACCTTGGAATAGGCCTTAAGATCTACACGCGTAACCAGAAATCTTTCGCCTTGTTTCAAAAATGGTACAACCCCTTTGTGGTACATAGAATAGAATGCATCCATTGCATAGGTTCACGAACATCCAAGAAAACCCTGGAATAGGCCTTAAGATCTACACGCGCAAACGGAAATCTTTCGCCTTGTTTCAAAAATGGTACAACCCCTTTGTGGTACATAGAATAGAATGCGTCCGTTGCATAGGTTCACGTTCATCCAAGAAAACCCTGGAATAGGCCTTAAGATCTACACGCGTAACCAGAAATCTTTCGCCTTGTTTCAAAAATGGTACAACCCCTTTGTGGTACATAGAATAGAATGCGTCCGTTGCATAGGTTCACGTTCATCCAAGAAAACCCTGGAATAGGCCTTAAGATCTACACGCGTAACCAGAAATCTTTCGCCTTGTTCCAAAAATGGTACAACCCCTTTGTGGTACATAGAATAGAATGCGTCCATTGCATAGGTTAACGGTCATCCAAGAAAACCCTGGAATAGGCCTTAAGATCTACACGCGTAAACGGAAATCTTTCGCCTTGTTTCAAAAATGGTACAACCCCTTTGTGGTACATAGAATAGAATGCGTCCATTGCATAGGTTCACGAACATCCAAGAAAACCCTGGAATGGGCCTTAAGATCTACACGCGTAACCAGAAATCTTTCGCCTTGTTTCAAAAATGGTACAACCCCTTTGTGGTACATAGAATAGAATGCGTCCATTGCATAGGTTCACGTTCATCCAAGAAAACCCTGGAGTATGCCTTAAGATCTACTCGCGTAACCAGAAATCTTTCGCCTTGTTTCAAAAATGGTTCAACCCCTTTGTGGTAAATAAAATAGAATGCGTCCGTTACATAGGTTCACGGTCATCCAAGAAAACCCTGGAATAGGCCTTAAGATCTACACGCGTAACCAGAAATCTTTCGACTTGTTTCAAAAATGGTACAACCCCTTTGTGGTACATAGAATAGAATGCGTCCATTGCAAAGGTTCATGGTCATCCAAGAAAACCCTGGCATATGCCTTCAGATCTACATGCGTAACCAGAAATTTTTCCGCTTGTTTCAAAAATGGTACAACCCCTTTGTGGTACATAGAATAGAATGCGTCCGTTGCATAGGTTCACGGTCATCCAAGAAAACCCTGGAATAGGCCTTAAGATCTACACGCGTAACCAGAAATCTTTCGCCTTGTTTCAAAAATGGTGCTACCCCTTTGTGGTACATAGAATAGAATGCGTCCATTGCATAGGTTTACGTTCATCCAAGAAAACCCTGGAGTATATCTTAAGATCTACACGCGTAACCAGAAATCTTTCGCCTTGTTTCAAAAATGGTTCAACCCCTTTGTGGTAAATAAAATAGAATGCGTCCGTTACATAGGCTCACGGTCATCCAAGAAAACCCTGGAATAGGCCTTAAGATCTACACGCGTAACCAGAAATCTTTCGACTTGTTTCAAAAATGGTACAACCCCTTTGTGGTACATAGAATAGAATGTGTCTATTGCAAAGGTTCACGGTCATCCAAGAAAACCCTGGAATAGGCCTTAAGATCTATATGCGTAACCAGAAATCTTTCGCCTTGATTCAAAAATGGTACAACCCCTTTGTGGTACATAGAATAGAATGCGTCTATTGCAAAGGTTCACGGCCATTCAAGAAAACCCTGGAATATGCCTTAAAATCTACACGCGTAACCAGAAATCTTTCGCCTTGTTTCAAAAATGGTTCAACCCCTTTGTGGTACATAGAATAGAATGCGTCCGTTACATAGGTCCACGGTCATCATAGAAAACCCTGGAATAGGCCTGAAGATCTACACGCGTGACCAGAAATCTTTCTCCTTGTTTCAAAAATGGTACAACCCCTTTGTGGTACATAGAATAGAATGCGTCCGTTGCATAGGTTCACGGTCATCCAAGAAAACCCTGGAATATGCCTTAAGATCTACACGCGTAACCAGAAATCTTTCGCCTTGTTTCATAAATGGTACAACTCCTTTGTGGTACATAGAATAGAATGCGTCCGTTGCATAGGTTCACGGTCATCCAAGAAAACCCTGGAATATGCCTTAAGATCTACACGCGTAACCAGAAATCTTTCGCCTTGTTTCAAAAATGGTACAACCCCTTTGTGGTACATAGAATTGAATGCGCATATTGCATAGGTTCATGGTCATCCAAGGAAACCTTGAAAAGGGCCTTAAGATCTACACGCGTAATCAAAAATTCTTCAGCTTGTTTTGAAAGTGGTACAACACCTTTGTGGTACATAGAATAGTATGCGTCCATTGCATAGAGTCATGGTCATCCAAGAAAACCCTTGAAAAGGGCCTTATAATCTACACGCGTAATCAAAAATATTTCGGCTTGTTTTGAAAGTGGTACAACCTCTTAGAAAAAGGCCTTAAAATCTACACGCTTAACCAAAAATCTTTCGCCTTTTTTCAAAAGTTTTACAAGCTCGTTGTGGTACATAAAATATAATGCGTCCGTTACATAGGTCCACGGTCATCATAGAAAACCCTGGAATAGGCCTGAAGATCTACACGCGTGACCAGAAATCTTTCTCCTTGTTTCAAAAATGGTACAACCCCTTTGTGGTACATAGAATTGAATGCGCATATTGCATAGGTTCATGGTCATCCAAGGAAACCTTGAAAAGGGCCTTAAGATCTACACGCGTAATCAAAAATTCTTCAGCTTGTTTCGAAAGTGGTACAACCCCTTTGTGGTACATATAGTAGAATGCGTCCATTGCATAGGTTCATGGTCATCCAAGAAAACCCTGGGTAAGGGCCTTAAGATCTACACGCGTAATCTAAAATCTTTCGGCTTGTTTTGAAAGTGGTACAACCTCTTAGAAAAAGGCCTTAAAATCTACACGCTTAACCAAAAATCTTTCGCCTTGTTTCAAAAGTTTTACAAGCTCGTTGTGGTTCATAAAATATAATGCGTCCATTGCATAGGTTCATGGTCATCCAAAAAAATTCTTGAAAAGGCCTCTAGATCTACACGCGTAACCAGAAATCTTTCGGCTTGTTTCAAAAGTGGTACAACCGCTTTGTGGTCCATAAAATAAAATGTGTCCATGGCATATGCTAATGACCATCCTAGAAATTTATGGAGTAATGCTTCTAGGCTTACACCAATAACTAGTTGGTCTTAAACCTGATATAAATACGGTACATGGTCTATGTAATATTAGCCCGGAAAACCTTGCGTTTCCGGCGTGAAGTTGTCTCGTTCCAATTAATTCACATTTTGCATTTCCAAGGAATAAACAGTACGTGGTGTGAATGAATTTTGTTTACTACCTGGAACCCATGACAACAAGAACAACTTGGTATGCAAATAATTCAAAATGAGGTTACACACCGTGTTTGTTCTTCAATAACTGCAGACCTTGACTCTATGAAATTCGTAGAACACCTGGAGCCCACGACATTAACAAGAAGTACTTGGAATATAAATATATACCAAGAAAAGGTTTCACAACTCGTTTATTCTCAAATAACTGTCTTCATTACGAAGGTTGATCAGCAGACCTTGACTCTATGGAGTTCGTAGACTACATGGCATCAATAACAACATCAAGAACTACAAGGACTACAAACATATACCTAGAAGGGGTCACACATAGAGGTGTGCGCCGGTCCGATATTCAGCGGCGGCGGCGTTTGTCGGAATTTTGTTCGGCGGCGGCGGCGTTAGCCATTTTGGCCATTTTAGCCGGCGGCGGCGGCGGCGTGAATCGGCGTGGCGATTTGTTTTATTACGTTTCTTTAAGTTTTTTTTCCGGGATATTTTCAGGACATGAGCGGAATAATCTTTCGAATATCGCCTGAAAAATCTGATGAACTTCTCAGAAAATTGTTCAAGTTTTTCCAAACTGTTCATTTACAAATTATTTTTTAGATTTTCCACGCGAACTACTTTGAAGTTTCGGGAATTCTTTGGAATTACCAAAAAAAGCTCTTTGGAATTCCCAAAGAAAAGCAGGAATAATGTGGGAACTTACATGAGAAATTGTTCAAAGTTGGAGTTTTCAGAGGGAATTCACAAGAAATTCTCTGGAATTTCAACGTAAACCTCTTAAGAATTTTCGCGGAAGATTGTTCAAAATGTAGATTTGAATATAAAAATTTTAATAAAGAATTTCTTTGGATTTCTACGAGAAATTATTTGTACAGTAGACGTTCGATAACTGCAAGTCATATAACAGGATGAACAGTCATATAACTGCAATGCTTTTTAACTGCAATTCGTTTAACACAGTTTTGCTGGGCTTGAAAACGATGGCAAAGTCGATGATAGGTGTATAACGCTGCACATTTTTTACACTTCTGTTGCTTCTGATGTCGACTGACAACCGTTTGACGTCTAGAATGCGACATTCGCTTACTGAAACGAAAACATGCAGTTATCTAACGACTAGTATTTATATTGGCCATAAGAAATTCTTTGGAAATCCCATTGAAATGCATGACTGATAGCGAAATACGGCCGAATTAGAAATGTGGCCGATACAGTCGTTTTTCCTAACAGGTCGTTTGACCGAAATGGTCGTTTGGCCGAAAAGGTAATAAGTCAAAAAATGCCGTTTGGCCGAAATGGTCGTTCGACAGAATTGGCCATTTCCCCGACAATGTCGATAAGCCCAACGGGTCTTAAAGCCAAATGTCAATTACTGAACGGATACTGTGGTCAAAAATGTTCATCCGCTTGGCCAAATGACAAATGATCTATTCGGTCAAATGACTTTTTTGGCTGAACGGCATTTTCAGGGAAAACTGTTTGAAAACTGTCAAATTACCAGTTCGACCGAATGATCTTTTCGGCTCTATGTCGCTTTCGGCCAAACTACATTTTAGGTCAAACCATATTCGGCCTGATAATAGTTTCAGATAAACATTCAGTTTGGCTCGGCTTAAGGTGAAGGTGGGTTGAGTACCAAAACAAAGCTTTGAAAGTATTGGTACAATAAAAACTGTCATATACTGTAGTAGTATTGGTGTCGTATTTATAAAAAACATAAAATATTAGTAGGGTGGTTCAAAAAACGACCCAGCTCCAACATGCTCACTCGATTCCGTCCCATGCTCCGAGTGTCCTCCAAAACTCGAATTGAACAAAAACTGGTTGAGCACAAGCCGGTTCAAGTTTGTATGAAAACCAGTATGGGACCGTACATATATTACGTAAGCACTCTGGGGAGGGGAGGAGGGGGGGTCTGTCAATATCTTACGCGCCATATAAGTAAAAAATCTTTTGTATGGAAAAAATCTTACAAGGGGGGGTGGGGGTTTCGAAAATCCCTGAATCAACCAAAATTGATTACTTCTGATTATTTATCCACATATATAGCTACACAGAAAAAAATTCCATGGTAACGATTACTATTTTGTAGACTACGTCATGTTTTTAAAACAACCACAAATTTTCAGTTAAATTAACCACGCATTCGGACAAATTCACCACTGATTCAGTTCATGCAACAACATTCCACCAGGACCACAGTTGATTTTTACTGCGCGCATGGTAAAATCAAACGGGTTTGTTGTCTGCTAAAAATCGTCGGTGCGCATTCTTAAATTAACCCTCGGAATGGTAGTTTCAGAATGGTAGTTCCGAACACTTTTGACGTAAACTACGTCTAAGGGGAAGACTCAGATACAGGGTGTAAATCCGAAATTTCCAAATTCGAGACCGTCACGAAATTAGGATAGATTTCAAACGCTAATAGCGTCTTTATCTTTCGATGGATTTTCGACATTTGCTTATCAATCGATTCAGAAACTCTCCAGCAATTTGCCAATTCTATTGATACTATTGATTATCAACGTGAAACTATTGAAAATGTTGTTTCTTTGCAAACCGGGTGAAAAATTCAATTCCGTTTATTAATCCCCAACACGGACATCAGATTGCAGTAAGGTACGGGCCTTTTAATCCACTGCTTCGTTTTCCCTGTGTATAAAAAGCCCCGTGTTTCGCGTGCGCGCGTCAGACACGCGCTATCACGGTCGATTCCAGTTCGAGACAGCAACACGTACGGACGTGTTTTTTGCTCGCGCATTTTTTTCCTCGTTCTTTCGCTGTTTACGTTTTCGCCTGTCGCGTTGGCGTTATTTTCTCCCGGACCCGTCATGGGAGACTCGGTGGCCGATTCGGTCGCTGGAAAAGTGCCTAAGCGCACTGCTCTTGGAGGCGCGGGTAACCCCTCCAAGCAGCTTTTGCAGAGCAACGTGTTTTCGCCGTTGCCGCTTGATGACGCCGGCAATCCGCCGAAAAAGAGGAAGAAGCAGCAATCGCAGCTGCCGCAGGTGCAACCGGAGCGGAAGGAGAAGTGCCCGCCCGTGTTTGTGAAGGGCGATCCGCCAGATTTACGCCCAAAAATTCGCCAGCTGATCGATAAGGGGCTGAAATGTACTTTTCGGCTCTGCAGCGAGGGCGTGAAAGTGATGCCGGCCAACAGGGACCATCATCAATCCGTCGTGGAGTTCCTCGAGGTCCACAAGTATGAGTACTACACTCATGACCACCCCGGCACGAAGCCGCTCAAGGCTTTGCTGCGAGGACTTCACGACATAAAGGAGGAAGAGCTCCAAGCAGAGCTTGAAAGTTGCGGACTGAAGCCAGTAGCCGTCCACAAGATCGCTCGTCACGACAAGGCGAGGAAATATCGCGACCAGCTTTACCTGATCCATCTGGAGCACGGCTCCACTACCTGGAAGGACCTGAAGCTGGTTGGCGTTATAAATTACACCGTCGTTGACTGGGAGCGATATCGGCCAGTGCACCGCGATGTCACGCAATGCACCAACTGCTTCAATTTCGGGCACGGCACCAGGAACTGCCGCATGAAGCCGCGCTGCAACAAGTGTGGCGAACCCCATCCGACGGACGAGTGCGACAAAATGGAGGTGGCCGATCCCAAGTGCGCCAACTGTGGCGACAAACATCGAGCCACCACAAAGGGCTGCCCAAAGCGAGCCGAGTTCCTGGAAATCCGGAAGAAGGCTTCCACCAGGACCATTCCGAAGAAGAACCGTGTTCCTGTAATCAACGAGGTGAACTTTCCAGCCATCCCGGCTCCCCGTCGTGTGATTCCAATACTCCCACCGCTACAGCCGCATAAGCGACTGGCAGCGGCAGCTGCATCGGTCCAAGCTCCAACATCGTCGGCACCATCCACCAGCGAATGGCCCCCGCTTCCTCCTCCTGGGTTCCGTCGGCAGTCGGAGAACGAAGCCGTCCCACCGGAAGAATCTGCCCCGCTGTACACACCGGAGCAACTGATGCCGATCTTCGCGCAGCTCGCCACTCGACTGCGCGGCTGCAAAACCCGATTCGACCAGGTCTTCACACTTGGCATGTTCATCATTGAAAATGGCTGCTAGGGTGGGCCTGGTCAACTGGAACGCTTGCTCGCTAAAGAGCAAATCAATCGAGCTGAAGGATTTCCTTGAGGAGAAGGAAATAGACGTGGCGTTCATCACCAAAACGCACCTAAAACCGGAGGTGAACGTCAACATCCCGGACTTCCGCATCGTGCGACTCGACCGGCCGACCAGGGGAGGTGGTGTGGCCATCGCTCTTCGCTACAACATCAACTGTCGTCTGCTTCCAAGCTTCCAGCTCAATGTCATCGAGGCCATCGGTGTCGAAATCACCACTTCGGTCGGCACAATCGCGCTCATCGCGGCGTACTGTCCAACGCAGGCCAAAGCCGGCGACGGGTCATCGGCTGCCCTGCGGAGGACATCGTCAAGCTGACGCGGAGGCAAGGCCAGTATATCATTGCCGGCGACTTGAATGCCAAACATCAAGCCTGGGGCAACAGTCGCGGCAATCGAAACGGCACCATCTGGAGCAACGACATGGAGGAAGGCCACTACACGATCCTGAGCCCGGATTCCCCACTCGGCTGAGTCGGTCCGGTGCCCACGCAACGCTCGACCTCTACGTAACAAACCTGAGTGACCACGTCTCGCAGCCGGTTGTATACCAGGAGCTCAGTTCGGATCACTATCCGGTGGTGGCGGAACTGGGCTCCTCGGTCAATCGGCACCAGCAGTTACGGCGGAACTACCACCGAGTGAACTGGCAGCGTTTCCAGCAGTGCGTCGATAACACCGTCGACTACGAGGTGCGTCCGGAGACGCCGGAAAGTATCGACCGCCAGCTGTGCGCTATCGAGGAGGCGATCACGGCGGCCCGAGAGCAACACGTACCGACGGCTCGGCAGGTAAGCAACTCCTTAAACATCGATACACTCACCAAAGATTTGATTCGATTGCGGAATGTCACTCGCAGGCAGTTTCAGCGTACTGGACTGCCTGAGCTTAAGGCACGCTGCAATCGAATCACAAAAATTATCAAGGCCAGAATGGTGGACCTCAGAAATAACGACTTCTCGAATAAGATCCGCACTCTCCCAGATTATGCTAAGCCGTTCTGGAAAATGACCAAAATTCTAAAATCCAAGTCTCGGCCCATTCCACCTTTGAGCATGCTAACAACGTCCATGCTAACAACGAGCATGCTAACAACATCCATTTGATTCCCAACGACTTCTCGGAGGAGTTGGAGATCTCAGCTGACGAATTGACGGCCTATATCAAATCGTCGAAGAACATGAAGGCCCCAGGCTTCGACAGCATCCTGAATCTCGAGCTCAAACACATGAGTGCTCCGTTATTTGAGCACCTCTCGCTGATCTTTAATCAGTGTCTCCGGCTTAGCTACTTCCCATCGTCCTGGAAGTCAGCGAAAGTCATCCCCATCCGGAGGCCTGGGAAGGATCCTTCCTCCCCCAAAAGTTATCGACCCATCAGCCTTCTCTCAGGGTTATCCAAGCTATTCGAAAAAGCTATTCATCATCGGTTACTTGAGTCTGCCGAAAATCTCAACATCTTGCTCGAGGAACAGTTTGGTTTCCGACGCGGTCAATCAACCATACAACTGTCCCAAGTTTCCAACATCATCAGACGGAACAAATTTGTCTAAAAAACATCTGCTATGACCTTACTCGATGTCTAGAATGCATTCGACAATGTTTGGCGTGATGGCCTGGTGTACAAACTACAACGCTACAATCTTCCCAGCTACCTGGTGAAAATCATCAACAATTACCTGTCGGCAAGGACATTCCGGGTCTCAATCAGCGGAGCGAGTTCCAATGCGCACAACATCGTCGCAGGCGTCCCCCAGGCAGTATCCTCGGGCCCCTGCTTTTCAATCTGTTCACCTCCGACATGCCAGAACCTCCAGATGGCGGCATTCTGTCTCTGTTCGCAGATGACACATCCATCGTCTACAACGGTAGAGTGATCAGAGCGCTAGTGGCAAAACTCCAACGAGGCCTGGATGCCCTGACAGAGTACCTCACCAGCTGGAAGATCTGTATCAACGCGGCGAAGACCCAGGTCATCATTTTCCCCCACTCCAAATCCCCTAAACTTGTTCCGCCTGGGGACTGTAAAATCATCCTCAATGGCACGACTGTGGAATGGGCCAATGAGGCCGGCTACCTTGGCTTGACCCTCGACAGCAAGCTTATTTTTAGGCAACAGGTTGACAAAACGGTGACAAAGTGTAACGTCTTGTTGAAACTACTGTACCCTTTGATCAACCGCCGGTCGATGTCCCTGAAAAATAAACTTGCTGTCTACAAGCAAATCATCCTCCCTGTGATCGAATATGGCATGCCGGTCTGGGAGAGCTGCGCTAAAACCCACCACCTCAAACTTCAACGGGTCCAAAACAAATTCCTGAGGATGATCCTCAACACCCCTCCCAGGACAAGAACATCCGAGGTCCACCGTCTGGCCGGAATAAAAACCTTACATGAACGCTTTAGTGAGTGTAAAGAAAAGTTTAGGGTCCGTTGCTTGCATTCGGATCAGGCTCCAATTAGGGCGCTAGTTCCAATCTAGGTTATCAAATTTTTGCCTTTCTCGTACACTAAGTGTACGTAAAGGCTATAATATTGCTTCAAAAACAAAATTTTGATAGGAGGCCCGGAGGGCCGATTTTTATATACCGATCGACTCAGCTCGACGAACTGAGGTGATGTCTGTATGTGTGTATGTATGTATGTGTGTGTGTGTGTGTATGTGTGTATGTGTACAAATTTTGTAGACACACTTTTTTGAACTTCCCGTTGTCCGATTGGCTCGCAACAAGTTGCAGTCGACGCGGAATTCAGTCCCTTTGTTTGCTATTAAAAATTAGATCAATAGCTCATCGCAATCTGGAGTTATGGCCAAAAAACTGTTTTTGCGTAAAAAAAATAGCAAAATGTTCTATACTGATTACACCTAGATTCGAACTTCTGACCTCAGGGGTGGAAAGCGCTTGCTGTACCACATAACCATCGGATCACACTTGGTATGAGTAAATATAAGTCGTACAGTATTCATCAAATTGGTATATGTTCATTTCTTTTCAAAGCCACAGAGTTCACTCTGCTAGGGTGACGGTACCAATATTGGAAGTATTATTGAATCAATGAAAGAAAATATGTATTTGATAATTCGAAATTGGTAGTTTTAATGCATTAACTAATAGACAAACTTTGAATTAGCTAGAAATGAAATTGGATTAATTTCGTCTTGATAATTAATCTAAATTTCTTGGAGGTAAAATGAGCTCCACTATACGGCCGTCGCAAGCATAATAGTCCAATATTGATTTTGCTTGGAAGAAAATATAGAACAGTAACGCTTACGGCGGCAGTATATAGGTAGGAAAGCCAATTTGTTGGGGAAATTATTGTTTTCAATTAGTGTTTATAATGGCATAATTACAACGTGTCGTTTCAAGTAAAGCAAACGTTCAGTAATGCAATGATGAACAATATTATTAAGAACCCATTGTCTCCACTGAGGGCATGATCGCCCTATAAGTGTTTATTTGGGTAACCTTTAACGAAGAGAAATCTGTTCAACAATTAATAATGTTTCTAATGGGCGTAATCAGGCCCATTTTTTCTATTATTTTGCTATCATGCGCTCGCATACCCTATATACGAGTGAACTTCTCAAGTGGTATCTTTTTTGTGGCGTGCAATAAGCGTATGGGAGCGCAGTTGGTTTGCGTGAGGACGCTATGCAAGCACATTTCGGCGGGAGCGAACGGCACTGCATTCGCTTCAGTCGCTTGCCGTCGGATGAATATCGCAGAAGGAAGCATCACCAACACACCGCATTGGCCCTGACGAAAGCGAGTAAACAAAATGGGAGCTGGATGATGCTTTTTTATTTCGCCCGGCAAGGGATATAGGGCGTCAATTTTAAAATGATTGGTAAAACGTTAAAACACATGTTAGCCGAAAATAGTTTAATTTTTCGGGTTCGAAATTTAATTTACTTTTAGATTAGCAACACGAAAGTCTAATTATCTCGATTAAAAAACATGTGTAGATATGTAGCCTAACATATAGGTGAAGATTTCGGCTATCTGTTGGTGGTGTTGGATTGCGTGGGAGTGCTCTCGGCTCTCAGATTTGACAAATCGATGTTTTAATCTTAAACGCAGAGAAGTCGTTTTAAAAATTTTATATTGAGTTATAGAAAATAAAAATTGTTTATAAATATGTTTTTGAAAAAAAAAGGAGATCGAACGAGCGTCGAACATACACTCTCTGAGTGAGAGCCTAGAACGATACCCCTTAGCTATATTTGCTTCTTGGAAGCGAGGTGATCGGAGTAGAACAAGTTATACGCAATTTGCACTGATCATCGGCTGCTTGTGCATTCGTGCGGCAACGCGCGGGTGCTGTGTTTAGGTTCCGTGGCATATTTAAATCATCTGACGTTGAAAAACATTACGATTGAGTTTACATCATGTGCTTTTGTGTCAATTCGGTCAATTCATTTAAATATATCACTTATTATCAGAGATGCCAGATTTGAAGACATGTCTTCAATTTGAAGACATTTGAATCTCTGTGAAGACATTTATTTCATGAAGACATTTTGAAGACTTTTCAAAATATTTGATGACTTATCTACTTATTTGAAGATACTTGAAGACAATCAATAAGCTAACGAGAGAAAATATAATTTTATTTCTTACTTATAATTCTGCGACTTCTATATGTAAATTATACTAAATAAAAAATCCAAAAGTTATGATAGTCTTTGTCTCGGGCTTAGGATCTCAAACATAAAAATACATTCACACTAGCTGGCTGATAAATGCAACGCATTTTAGACCTCATACGCACTTATCTTTGAGTTGAGCGCAGATTAATAGGCTAATGACACACTTGTGGTATAAGTACCATGGTACAAGAATCTTGAAATGAGTACCGTACCGATTATTGTCTTTATCAAAGATAGTCTTGGAATAACTTTCTTGTCCTCTTGTACCTTGGTACAAATACCACAGGTGTGTCCTTAGTATAAAAAAATCCCGATGCCGTGTATGTAAAAAGGTATTTCGATCATTACATCGGAACGCAATGACCGATCTAATTTACGGCAAAAATAGATTAAACTCTTCTATGACTTGATTTAATCTATTCAACCGTTGAGCTAGAACCTGAACTTTTTCTAAATTCCTTCATAATTCATTTGATTGTTTCGGTATTTCCATGTGACTTTCATCTAAATATCCGACGGTAAACCCTTTGAATTTTCCGTGAATTTTAAAAAGAATTTTTTGTGAAAATTTCAAAGAATTGTTCGTGTAAAATAAGGAGAAAAATTATGAGGAATTTCTTGTCTTTATTCAAGGGAATTGAAATTGGAACTTCAGTAAAAAAATTTATATTAAATAATTTCCGTAAAAAGTTATAAAGGAAATCCTCCAAAATTTAAACGGAAAATTCATCTTGATTTCCACAACTCCCACAATAAGTCCCTTTCAATTTCCACAAGAAAATTGTCTCAATTAATTTTCATAGAAAATTCTTACGAATGTCGATAAGAAATTGAAATTGTGCTGATGTTAAATGGATATTTCTCATAATTTTGAAGGTAAATTTCTGCAGGAAAATCTCCCCAAAAAAATTCAGAGGAAACTTGTTACACACTTTCGTTAAATTCTTCCTTGAATTCCTTTGATTATTCTTCTAGAAATATCTTTGGACATTCTTCCAGTGTTTTCTCTGCGAATTCCTCTATGAATTTCTTTAAAAAATCGTCCTAGCATTTTTTCTGCAATTCCTCCAGGAAATTGTCCGCAATCTCAGGGATTTTCCGAAAAATCCTCCAGAAATTAATTTGGAAGATCCTCCAGAACTCCTTCGGTAGTTCCTTCACGAATTCCTCCAGTAATTCTTCCAGGAATTTTTCCGAAAAATTTCCCCGGGATTGCGGCGGAAGTTCCACCAGAGATTCCTCTACTGGAAGATCCTTTAAGAAAAATGTCGAATGACTCTTCAAGAATTCCTCCGGAAGTATTCTATGAAATTTATCTGGTATTTCCTCCAGGATTTCTTTCTGCAGCAATACCTCAAGAAGCTCCTCCAAAAATTCATCCAGAACTACCTCCAAGAATTTCTCCAGAAGTTTATTCAGGGATTCCCCCGGAAATTGCTTCAGTAATTCCTCAGGAATACCCTTCAGAAATTCATCAGGAAAATCCTTCAGGTATTCCTCCAGAAAAATCCTCCGGAATTCATCCTGAAGTTTCTACAGGAATTCCTCCTTGAGTTCTTTCAAGAATTCCTTCTGAAATTTTTTCCGGAAGTTTCTTCAGTAAACCCTTTGGATGTTCCAACAGGAATTCCTCGGAAAATTTCTTCAGGAGACTTCCAGAAGTAATTAGAAGCTCCATACAGAAGAAATTAGTATAAGTTATAAGAAGCTCCATTAGGAATTTATCCGGAAGTTGATCTCGAAATTTTACCGGAAGTTCCTTCAGAAAATTATCTGGATGTTTCTTCAAGTATTTCACAGTAAATTTTGAATCCCAATAGGGTATTTTTTAAAAAGCAATTTGGAAGAATTTCACGTGAAAATTCAGTTTAAAAATCCGACTAAATACAAAATCCAGGGGAAACTGGTTATAAAAAAAATTAAAGAATTTTAAAGAATATTCTTTTGAATTCTAACAATTTGTATGTAAAATTAACATTATTCCACATCAGTAAAACAAGGAGATTATTAAATTTACAAACCTATTGGATTTTGAAATTTCTCGCTGATAATCATAACTTTAATATTGAAGACATTTGAAGACATTTTTAAACGACTGAGAAGACATATGAAAATATCATCTGGCATCCCTGCTTATTATTCATAATGTTTTGGTGTGCCGGGAAGCAACTTCAGAATCAATTTCAACATTTAATTTGAATCCTCTGTAGGCATTCTTCCTGGCGTTGCAACAAATAATTCATATTGGCACAGTATATGTAATACATGGCTGGCCTAACAATTAGTTTGTAAATCAAACAATTTATTTTAGTAAATGGTTTTGATTTTTCTATAAATATTAATTTACTATATTCGTACCTTTTCGCTTGCATACCTTCTGTGTGGTTTTTGATAGTTAATCAATTCATGCTATACATAAGTCCTAAATCTTGGACTTCGCTAGACCAATTAATTGGAACATTCATGGTGACAACATATCTGTTTGAAGATTTCAAGAAGCTGAGTTTCGGAAGGATTCGGAGAAAATTTTTCATTCTTGCAAATCAATGGAAATGTATCCAAACTTTTCTACAATCCACGCATGTTTTGGATCATGTAGTAATCTAAGTTCGATCATTTAGTTTGCCGATGACTCATTCCGGAGGTTAAATTTCAAAACGTGTTTTATGGTGGACTTCTGGTGCGAATATTTTTCGACAGTTCTGCCCAACAGTTTTTTTTTTAATTTACCTAATAACAGAGTTAAAGCACTAGTGTGTAATAACTTATACTAAATGATAACAACATTATTTTTTTATTGGTCATTATTAGTCAGTATAAGTAAACAAAATGGGGACCGGATGATGCTTTTTTATTTCACCCGGCAAGGGATATAGGGCGTCAATTTATAAATGATAATATAAATGATTTAATCTTTGTTTACAAACGCAGAGAAGTCGTTTTAAAAATTTGGCATTTTGTAAAATAAAAATTGTATAAAATTTATTTGTATTATACCAAAAAAATATGTTAAAAAAAGAGGGTCAGGATGAGTGCCGAGTGCTCTCGGCTCTCAGATTTGACAAATCGGTGTTTTAATCTTAAACGCAGAGAAGTCGTTTTAAAAAATTTATATTGAGTTATAGAAAATAAAAATTGTTTATAAATATGTTTTTGAAAAAAAAAGTTAACCGAACGAGCGTCGAACATATACTCTCTGAGTGAGAGCCTAGAACGATATCCCTCAGCCATCTTTACTTCTTAGATGAGAGGTGATCGAAGTATAACAGGTTATACGCAATTTGCACTGATCATCGGCTGCTTGTGCATTCGTGCGGCAATGTACCTGGTGCTGTGTTTAGGTTCCGTGGCATATTTAAATCATCTGACGTTGAAAAACATATAGGGGAACTGTTCCGTTTTCCATCTCACTGTACATATATTCATCTCATCGCGAAACAAAGAAATTCCGCACCAATTTTGTCGCTTCTTTTTGCTAACATGCATGCTCACTGCTGAAAAAAATCACAAAAATAATAAACAAACAAAATACCTTTTCATTGCTTTGTTTTTTGTGAGACCAATATCGGAGCTATGAGATGAAGTCCAGGAGCAGTAACCCTACGATTAAGTTTACGTTACGTGTGCTTTTGTGTCAATTCATTCAGATATGTCACCTAATATTCATAATGTTTTGGTGTGCAGGGAAGCAACTTCAGACTCAATTTCAACATTTGATTCGAATCCACTGTAATGCATTCTTCCTGGCGTTGCAACAAATAATTCATATTGGCACAGTATATGTAATACATGGCTGGCCTAACAATTAGTTTGTAAATCAAACAATTTATTTTAGTAAATGGTTTTGTTTTTTAATAAATATTAACTTACTATATTCGTAGCTTTTCGCTTGCATACCTTCTGTGTGGTATTTGATAGTTAATTAATTCATGCTATACATAAGTCCTAAATCTTGTACTTCGCTAGACCAATTAATTGGAACCCCATTCATAGTGACAACATATCTGTTTGAAGATTTCAAATAGCACTCGGATTATGTGGGAGAAGCTGAGTTTCGGAAGGATTCGGAGAAAATTTTTCTTTTTGGCAAGTCAATGGAAAATGTATCCAAACTTTTCTACAATCCAAGCATGTTTTGGATCATGTAGTAATCTAAGTTTGATCATTTAGTTTGTCGATGACTCATACCAGAAGTTAAATTTTAAAACGTGTTTTATGGTGAACTTCTGGTGTGAATATTTTTCGACATTTAACCTCTGGAATGAGTTATTGACAAACTACTAAATTATCGAACCTATATTACTAAATGATCGAAAACATCCTTGCTATAATCCATTACAAATTACACTAAGGTAAACAACGATTCCCTGGCACATTATTGGCACAAGTATGCTGATTTAGGTAACACCAGCTCTGTCACGAGTAATTTATCAAATTTTGTACAGGAGTTTACCTGTAGATCTGAGTGATCTGATAAATAAGTTTAGTTCAGTTCAGTATAATATATACAAAAGCAAATTAAAATTAATCAACTTTAATCAAACCTTCGGTTAATCACTTCGAAATTTTCTCCATATGAAAAAACGCAACCCTAGTATCGAATTTGATCCGACTTAATAAAATCTGAAGAGAAGATTTTATTAAGTCTGATCAAATTCGTAAATTTTAGTTGAAAAGTGGTTAAATATCAATGACAAAACCGGAACTGCTCATCAGCAAAAATGAGTTCTTATCTATATGATGAAGAATCATACTATTCCAGAAGGTGCCAGAAGCCTAAGCTGGATTCTGACTTCAAAACAGGAAACACTCAAAAGTTTGTCAATTGACCAAAATTATGGATGATATTACCGAAGTTATGGATCATAATCACGATAAAAATTGCGCAAAATTGTATTTTTTATTAAATGTAGTTTTCTATGGATAATTTTAAAACATTTATAGATCATTTGTCATACGCTCATGGGAAAATAGCAGGAATGATATTGTTTTTCTTGATCATGTTTAAAGGTACATACTTATTTTCCAATTATTTGATTTTTTTTTTCACTTAGTTATGCTTAGTTATAGATCTTAAAATTATTCTTTATGGATAAGCCTGAACTATTTTATGGATTTAAAGTAGCGTTTTATGGAACATTCAGATGATATTTATGGATCGTTGTTGTGCATTTAACGGTACAAAGTAAGGGCTGCCATAAACAAATGTGAAAAATAAGCCCTATTTAGTGTTATATTAGACTTGTAGAATATGTTTGTCAACCCTTTTGAACGAGCGAGAAAGGCATCATCACCGCTAGGTGGATTGATCAGGGTTTTTATTTGTAAATATTAGTGTACATAGTAGTTAGGTTATCAAATTTTAAAAAACACACCAGCGCCTCCTAAAGGCCGTCATGATACATTATATTTTAAAAATTAAGTAATAGCATAATAATAATAATAATAACAATAATTGAAATTGAAGTTGGAGGGCCATGCCGGCCGATCACTGTACATGTATAAAATGATTGTAGAACAAAAAATGATTTAAATAAAGAAGAATTTTACTACTTACGTGCGCGCGTCATTTTCATTCTGGATGTCACGGCGAGCGGACCAGGGCGTCCAGAAGCGGTCCCAGTGACAACGGCTGTCTCAGCGGTGTGGTGGTCCGGATGAAATTTTTTCGGTCGGTGGTGGTGGCGGTCGTGGAAGCAGCAGCACATCATTTTCTTCCGTGTCCCATCTTCGGCGGATCTGGCAATCGACGGCGTTCGTTGAGCCGAATCATCGGATGGCGGTCGCGCTGCCCAGTGACTGCTGATAAGGCACATAGTGGGCAATTAATCGGTTCTTTTCAGGACCATCATTATATTTGGGAGGAAGGTTAAGTTGAAATAATTTTCCTAAAGTGCAACCGTTAGGAACTGGAAAATTCTTCGGTAAAATTTTCTAGCGTAATTCGGAGTTGTATGATTTTAGTGATTGAGAATGTTGATATTAGACGAACTTTCTTCATATAACAAAGCATAATTGTTTGGCATCGGTAGCGGAATCATAGCATTAGTGCCGGTCCGAGCATAGGCTGTCATCGGAAGATTGCTACAGCAATTTATTCACTAATGTGGCGTTTGCAACGATTTGGATTTTGTCGGCACAACATGAAATTTTCCCGCGAGACTCTAACTTTGTAATTTTCCTGTTGATGATTGAAAAAGAAATCGGTTCCGAGATGAACTTTATTCAAAGCGCAACGCTAACGTCGGTAGTTGAATCCCAAGCAAGTATCGGAAGGAGACTATGCAAACAATTGATTCGCAATATGACTGAAGAAAATTGTATGGCGTCAGTATTGATGTTTGCTACAGATTTTTTGACGTAAACTTCGTCTAAGAGGAAGACTCAGATACAGGGTTTGAAACGGGAATTTCCAAATTCGAGACTGTCACAAAAATTAGGATAGATTTTAAACGCTAATAGCGTTTTTATCTTTTTTTCGACATTTGCTTATCAATCGATTCGGAAACCCTTCAGCAATTTGCCAATTCTATTGATACTATTGATTATCATTAATGCTTCATTTTTTTCTACAACAAATATGATTTTGAAAAAGTATCACCGGCGCGTGCTTACTCGCAATCTACATGCTGATACATTTACAGTTACATCAAACAACTGAAAACCGAAATACGCCACTCCAAAATTACGAGGTGACAATGTTAGAAAGAGACAAAAGATAGGAAAAATAACACGGTGTGTAGTGCCTCTCCGAGTCACCTTTAGAGCCACTTTCATTGATGGTAGCCGATCGTTAGTACTTCATATCTAATATCATATCATATCATAGCATATCAGAGAATATTGTGGCCGAATTTCATAAAATTTGGTCAACAAAAACCCCCCTGACAATAATAGAACAAAACCTGCCAAAGCCGTCATTCCTCCTACATCATACAAGAAAATTTAAACTGAGCGCTGCTAATGTTAATGACGACGACCGCGCGACCCACACCATCGCCGGGAATAAAATTTCCAGTAGGAGCTTCGCCGATGCCGAAGGTGGTTCCACGGTCTGCTCTCTGCGACATCTCGAACGAAATGGATCGCGCGCGCGGAAGAGCTGCTTTCTTGTAATCAATAAAGTTGATCCTCTCGCCACGCCCCTTTGGGGGTGTGTGACGATTTCACAATATTTGCAGTCATACCGGACAACAAAGATGCGGGACTAATGAGCCATCTTTATTGATTATAAGAAAAAATAATCAATCCCGTTCCCCCTCGCTAGCAGACACGCTCATCTCATTCCAGTTCGAGACAGCAACACGTACGGACGTGTTTTTTGCTCGCGCTTTTTTTTCGAAGTGTTTTTTCTCGTTCGTTCGCTGTTTACGTTTTTCGCTTGTCGCGTTGGCGTTATTTTCTCCCGGACCCGTCATGGGAGACTCGGTGGCCGATTCGGTCGCTGGAAAAGTGCCTAAGCGCACTGCTCTTGGAGGCGCGGGTAACCCCTCCAAGCAGCTTTTGCAGAGCAACGTGTTCTCTCCGTTGCCACTTGATGATGCCGGCAATCCGCCGAAAAAGAGGAAGAAGCAGCAATCGCAGCTGCCGCAGGTGCAACCGGAGCGGAAGGAGAAGTGCCCGCCCGTGTTTGTCAAGGGCGATCCACCGGATTTGCGCCAAAAGATTCGCCAGCTGATCGCTAAAGGGCTGAAATGTACTTTTCGGCTCTGCAGCGAGGGCGTGAAAGTGATGCCGGCAAACAAGGACCATCATCAATCCGTCTTGGAGTTCCTCGAGGTCCACAAGTATGAGTACTACACTCATGATCACCCCGGCACGAAGCCGCTAAAGGCTTTGCTGCGAGGACTCCACGACATGAAGGAAGAGGAGCTAAAAGCTGAGCTCGAAAGTTGCGGATTGAAACCTGTGGCCGTGCACAAGATCGCTCGTCACGACAAGACGAGGAGATATCGCGATCAGATTTACCTGGTCCACCTGGAGCACGGCTCCACCACGTGGAAGGACCTGAAGCTGGTCGGTGTTATAAATTACACCGTCGTTGACTGGGAGCGATATCGGCCAGTGCACCGCGACGTCACGCAGTGCACCAACTGCTTCAATTTCGGGCACGGCACCAGGAACTGCCGCATGAAGCCGCGCTGCAACAAATGTGGCGAGCTCCATCCGACCGATGAGTGCGACAAGATGGAGGTTGCTGATCCAAAATGCGCCATTTGTGGCGACAAGCATCGGGCTACAACCAAGGACTGTCCAAAGCGGGCGGCGTTTTTGGAAATCAGGAAGAAGGCCTCCACCAGGTCCCTGCCGAAAAAGAACCGAGTTCCTGCTCTCAACGAGGTGAACTTTCCGGCCATCCCGGCTCCCCGGCGAGCGATACCAATTCTTCCACCTTTGCAGCCACACAAACGGCTGGCGGCTGCGGCAGCATCAGTTCAAGCTCCAACATTATCCACCAGCGATTAACCCGCGCTTCCTCCCCCTGGATTCCGTCGTCAGGATAATGAGCCCCTTCCGGCCGAGGGCGACCCACCGCTCTACACATCGGAGCAGCTAGTTCCGATTTTCACCCAACTGGCAACGCGACTTCGCGGTCGCAAAACTCGCTTCGACCAGATCTTCACCCTGGGCATGTTCGTCTTTGAAAATGGCTGCTAGGGTGGGTCTGGTCAATTGGAACGCTTGCTCACTAAAGAGCAAAATCATCGAGCTCAGCGATTTCCTCCAGGAGAAGGAGATTGACGCGGCTTTCATCACCGAAACCCACCTGAAGCCCGAGGTGCAACAATTCCGGGTTTTAGGCTGGTGAGGTTCGATCGAACAAGCTCCAGAGGGAGTCGCAATCGCCTTGCGAAGCAACATCGCCTGCCGCCTGCTGCCGGACTTCAAGATCAAACTCATCGAAGCCGTTGGAGTGGAAGTCACCACTTCTGTCGGAGTCGTCACTCTCATCGTGGCTTACTGTCCCACACAAGCCAAAGTCGACGATGGCTCGTCGGCTGAGCTACGAAGGGACAAAGTCAAGCTCACTCGGCAGCAAGGGCAGTTCATCATCGCCGGAGACCTGAACGCAAAGCACCAATCGTGGGGAAACACCGTCTCCAACCGGAATGGAGTCGTCTGGTCCAACGACGAACTAGAGGGCCACTACACCATCCTGAGCTCTGACAGCCCTACCCGGTTGGCACGGTCCGGGGCCCATGCAACGCTGGACATCTACATCACGAACATGTACGATCACGTTTCCCAGCCGGTCGTCTTCCAAGAACTGAGCTCGGACCACTATCCGGTGGTGGCTGAGGTTGGATCTTCAGTAAATCGGCACGAGATAACAAGGCGAAACTACCATCGAGTGGACTGGACAGTGAACCGAGTGAACCAAAGATTTGATTCGATTGCGGAATGTCACTCGCAGGCAGTTCCAGCGTACAGGACTGCCTGAGCTTAAGGCACGCTGCAATCGAATCACAAAAATTATCAAGGCCAGAATGGTGGACCTCAAAAATAACGACTTCTCGAATAAGATCCGCACTCTCCCAGATTATGCTAAGCCGTTCTGGAAAATGACCAAAATTCTAAAATCCAAGCCTCGGCCCATTCCACCTTTGATCCCACTACACAATAATGGCTCTAAGGATCGCTTGATAACTCCTACAGAAGGTCGCTGAAATAGGTCGTCACTTCGTCAGCTCACACAATCTTGGGCAGAACATTGTCAGTCCACACGAAGCAGCCGTCAACGAGCATGCTAACAACATCCATTTGATTCCCAACGACTTCTCGGAGGAGTTGGAGATCTCAGCTGGCGAATTGACGGCCTATATCAAATCATCGAAGAATATGAAGGCCCCAGGCTTCGACAGCATCCTGAATCTCGAGCTCAAACATGTGAGTGCTCCGTTCTTTGAGCACCTCTCGCTGATCTTTAATCAGTGTCTCCGGCTCAGCTACTTCCCATCGTCCTGGAAGTCAGCGAAAGTCATCCCCATCCGGAAGCCTGGGAAGGATCCTTCCTCACCCAAAAGCTATCGTCCCATCAGCCTTCTCTCAGGATTATCCAAGCTATTCGAAAAAGCTATTCATCACCGGTTACTAGAGTCTGCCGAAAATCTCAACATCTTGCTCGAGGAACAGTTTGGTTTCCGACGCGGTCGGTCAACTGTACACCAACTGACCCGAGTTACCAACGTCCTCAGACGGAACAAGTTTGTCTCGAAAACATCCGCCATGGCCTTACTCGATGTCGAGAAAGCATTTGACAATGTATGGCATGATGGCCTGGTGTACAAACTACAACGCTACAATCTTCCCAGCAACCTGGTGAAAATCATCAACAATTACCTGTCGGCAAGGACATTCCGGGTCTCAATCAGCGGAGCGAGTTCCAATGCGCACAACATCGTCGCAGGCGTTCCCCAGGGCAGCATCCTCGGGCCCCTGCTTTTCAATCTGTTCACCTCCGACATGCCAGAACCTCCAGAAGGCGGCATTCTGTCTCTGTTCGCAGATGACACATCCATCGTCTACAACGGTAGAGTGATCAGAGCGCTAGTGGCAAAACTCCAACGAGGCCTGGATGCCCTGACAGAGTACCTCACCAGCTGGAAGATCTGTATCAACGCGGCGAAGACCCAGGTCATCATTTTCCCCCACTCCAAATACCCTAAACTTGTTCCGCCTGGGGACTGTAAAATCATCCTCAATGGCACGACTGTGGAATGGGCCAATGAGGCCGACTACCTTGGCTTGACCCTCGACAGCAAGCTTATTTTCAGGCAACAGGTTGACAAAACGGTGACAAAGTGTAACGTTTTGTTGAAACTACTGTACCCTTTGATCAACCGCCGGTCGTCATTGTCCTTGAAAAATAAGCTTGCTGTCTACAAGCAAATCATCCTCCCTGTGATCGAGTATGGCATGCCGGTCTGGGAGAGCTGCGCCAAAACCCACCACCTCAAACTTCAACGGGTCCAAAACAAATTCCTGAGGATGATCCTCAACACCCCTCCCAGGACAAGAACATCCGAGGTCCACCGTCTGGCCGGGATAAAAACCTTACATGAACGCTTTGGTGAGTGTAAAGAAAAGTTTAGGGTCCGTTGCTTGCATTCGGATCAGGCTCCAATTAGGGCGCTAGTTCCAATCTAGGTTATCAAATTTTTATTGTAAATATTAGTGTACATAGTAGTTAGGTTATCAAATTTTTCAAAATGAACTACCCAAGTAACCATGAAGCTATATATGCATGTAAAAAACACAGCACTAAAAGTTGACTTAAAGTGGAAAAGGGCAATTATAAGATCGAATTAATGGTTCATTACTTTGGCATGTTGAAATAAAGCACCAGTAATGCATCGCTGCATTCGTACTGCTGATTTAGAGTATCGTTGTCTGACAGTTGATAAATAAATGCAACAACACATCGTTAAAACAGATCTAATGCAATTAGCATTTAGCATGCCGATTTGTGATTGATATATGTGCAATATTGTAATGCTTGGTGTTACTTGGGTAATGCCTGCAATAGGCTTCCATGTCATACTAGAGAATTTTCAAATTACTTCCTTTTCAAAATAATAATAATAAAAAAAAAACTAATAACAAAGATGAATGGCCGTGTGGCCAAACACTTACAATGTACACTAGATGTAAAATCAAAGCAAATAAATAAACATACTTTTATTGAAAAAAAAAAAACCGTTCCCCCTCAACAGCAACACGTACGGACGTGTTTTTTGCTCGCGCATTTTTTTCGAAGTGTTTTTTCTCGTTTGTTCGCTGTTTACGTTTTCGCTTGTCGCGTTGGCGTTATTTTCTCCCGGACCCGTCATGGGAGACTCGGTGGCCGATTCGGTCGCTGGAAAAGTGCCTAAGCGCACTGCTCTTGGAGGCGCGGGTAACCCCTCCAAGCAGCTTTTGCAGAGCAACGTGTTCTCGCCGTTGCCGCTTGATGACGCCGGCAATCCGCCGAAAAAGAGGAAGAAGCAGCAATCGCAGCTGCCGCAGGTGCAACCGGAGCGGAAGGAGAAGTGCCCGCCCGTGTTTGTGAAGGAGATCCGCCGGATTTACGCCCAAAATTCGCCAGCTGATCGCTAAGGGGCTGAAATGTACTTTTCGGCTCTGCAGCGAGGGCGTGAAAGTGATGCCGGCCAACAGGGACCATCATCAATCCGTCGTGGAGTTCCTCGAGGTCCACAAGTATGAGTACTACACTCATGACCACCCCGGCACGAAGCCGCTCAAGGCTTTGCTGCGAGGACTTCACGACATGAAGGAGGAAGAGCTCCAAGCAGAGCTTGAAAGTTGTGGACTGAAGCCAGTAGCCGTCCACAAGATCGCTCGACAAGGCGAGGAAATATCGCGACCAGCTTTACCTGATCCATCTGGAGCACGGCTCCACTACCTGGAAGGACCTGAAGCTGGTTGGCGTTATAAATTACACCGTCGTTGACTGGGAGCGATATCGGCCAGTGCACCGCGATGTCACGCAATGCACCAACTGCTTCAATTTCGGGCACGGCACCAGGAACTGCCGCATGAAGCCGCGCTGCAACAAGTGTGGCGAACCCCATCCGACGGACGATTGCGACAAAATTGAGGTGGCCGATCCCAAGTGCGCCAACTGTGGCGACAAACATTGCGCCACCACAAAGGGCTGCCCAAAGCGAGCTGAGTTCCTGGAAATCCGAAAGAAGGCTTCCACCAGGAATATTCCGAAGAAGAACCGTGTTCCCGTAATCAACGAGGTGAACTTTCCAGCCATCCCGGCTCCCCGTCGGGTGATTCCAATACTCCCACCGCTACAGCCGCACAAGCGACTGGCAGCGGCAGCGGCATCGGTCCAAGCTCCAACATCGTCGGCACCATCCACCAGCGAATGGCCCCCGCTCCCTCCTCCTGGGTTCCGTCGGCAGTCGGAGAACGAAGCCGTCCCATCGGAAGAATCTGCTCCGCTGTACACTCCGGAACAACTGATGCCGATCTTCGCGCAGCTCGCCACTCGACTGCGCGGCTGCAAAACCCGCTTCGACCAGGTCTTCACTCTTGGCATGTTCATCATCGAAAATGGCTGCTAGGGTGGGCCTGGTCAACTGGAACGCTTGCTCGCTCAAGAGCAAAATAATTGAGCTGAAGGATTTCCTTGAGGAGAAGGAAATAGACGTGGCGTTCATCACCGAAACGCACCTAAAACCGGAGGTGAACATCAACATCCCGGACTTCCGCATCGTGCGACTCGACCGGCCGACCAGGGGAGGTGGTGTGGCCATCGCTCTTCGCTACTGTGTAGCGTGTATTCACAGCATTCATAAAGTATAACATTAGCGTAACCATTAGGCTGCGTACTGCATAACGATTGATGTCGACATATCTGTGTCGACAGGCAACAGCGACAACACACATTAAGCGCGAACGTACGCGAGCGCATGAGCCGCCATTATTCGGCACATTCGTATTCTGGAAGCTTAGCAGGTAAGACACATCCTTCACGGTCTCCTTCAATGACCTCCCTTAATGGCCGATACCTCATGGTAGCAGAATCTCACATTGGCGATCCTGCCAGTCTTACACGATTATTAGTTAGTTAATATTAAATAAAATTAAATTCATAACATTATTAAATATTTCAAAGAGGAATCAGCCGGACGGGAGGTATGAATCAGTGTTTACGCCCAAAACTAGAAGTTTGGTCCAGCCCAGTGTTTTGTTCTTGAATAGTGAAACTCAAACAAATTCATTAGTATTTCTAATAGTGTCCTATTAGTTCCGAACAATTTCAGGTTACACAGGTCTTAAATCTGAGTAACATCAACAGTGCTCAACTAGATTAATTATTTTTAGATCACCAGTTGGGTACAGTAGGACTACAGTGGGAAAAATGCATTACATACTCAAATTTGTATCATGAGTGGCACAGTAAGACCACAGTGTGAAAATTATTTCATTCGTTACAAGTGGCACAGTAAGACCAATACAACGAAGTAAGTAAAAAAAACAGTAGCAAGGGCGGCATAGTAAGTCCAATCCCTATCTCAAAGAAGCCAAGTGTGTGGCACAGTAAGACCACAACGTGAACAAAGTAATAATCATTCGTAACATGTGGCACAGTAAGACCACTACGATAAAGGAAGTGTAAATATTTACATGTGTGGCATAGTAAGACCACATTACAAACAAAACACCAATATTGCACGAGGTGCACAGTAAGACCAACGTGTAAACCGCTTATCGAGGCAACACTGTCCAATGTGGCATAGTAAGACCACACTGTAGACCACACCACACTTTATTAAAATTCCTACCATTTGCCTCTTACTAGCACAGTGAGACCACTGCATGAATGAGGTTAACGTAGCATAACATTGGTGGCATAGTAAAACCACAAAGACCACCCAGAAAATCGGGAAAATAAGTTCATGCTTGGATTTTTAGTTATAGATACAAAAAATCAAAATCGGAAGAAAAATATTTTGATGGACCCTTTGAATGCTACATTTCAAGAACAAACATTTGTGGACAAAATAAAACGACATTTTGTTCAAAGCGCCTTGAACATGACTTTATATGCTCTTAACTGAACGTGCATTTCAGATCGTAAAGCTACTATTGAAATGGAAAGTGACGGAAAGTACGTTCGTGCACCAGTCGTGCCTGATTACGCGAGCGATGAAGAGGATCGTAATCTGGAGGTTATCAATGACCCTGAAGCAGACTCGACGGAACGCAGTAGCGCTTCCGACTCCTCATGCAAAGAGGACAACGCAAGCAGCAACGAAAGTGACAGGATTGAGCACATTGTTGGTGACTCGAATCCAGACGGCAATCCGGCTAGCTGTAAAACAATCCACTCGATATCCACCGAATACCGCGGAGAAGCATCCAGTGTTGGTAACGACGCAAACATCAACGAGGACCGTTTGCGTAGAATGGAAAATCTGCTGGAGCAGCTCTCGAAGGCAATAAGTACACCACAAACAACGATCCCGACGAATAACACCGACCATGTTTGGAGCAGCCCGGTCACTCTGACTAATCCACTCGACACAGTCTCCTCGAATGTACGTTGGGATAACATCAAACCGTTCCCAAACGGGGTGGCGGTCAACAAAATGTGGGAGGCGTGGAATCGTTATATTGAGAACTTCGAAATAGCCGCTACTCTCAATAACGCTAACGATCCGGTCCGTCGGTCACAGCTCCTATTTCTTTCTGTTGGCGAAGGATTGCAAGGGATTATCAGAGCAGCAAAGTTAAGACCAAGTCTAACCGATGCTAACTGCTATCACTCGTTCGTAAATAACATCAAGAACTATCTACAGTCTATGACCGATTCTGCCGCCGAGCACGAAGCGTTTTCAAACATGAAGCAGGAAAATGCTGAATCAGCCATCGCTTTTCACGCTCGCTTGATGGGTAAAGTACGCCTATGTGAATACAGCCCGACGGATCAAGAAAGGTTTGTCCGCGCCCAGCTCCTAAAAGGTCTTAGGAATAAAGAACTGGTGAAGGCCGCTCGTACATACGGGTACGATACGAAGTACGTAGTGCAGGCTGCAACTCGCGATGAAGCATACCAAGCTGAAACAACAGCATCAGAATCGCCGGAGGTGTACACAGTTAGTCGCCGTACGCCACAATCACAAAGTCAAGGTCAAAGCCGAAACGATAATCAGAGACGCAGGCGAACTTATCCTTGGGACAGACGATATACCGCTAAACAACCACGGGTAGACGAGCAGGGTTTCCGACGTGAAACGAATAATCGAGGCTATCGTTCCCGTTGTCCAAGATGCAATCAGAATCCACACAACAATTATCCATGTCCGGCGTTAAAGAGGAAATGTAATTCTTGTCGCGAATTCGGACACTACGCAATCGTTTGTCGCAAGAGAGCTGTCCAACACCTCGAGATGGCTAATGACGAGTCCCCCAAGCAGGAGAATGCATTCCATGATAATCAGGTATGATGACACCGTAATATTTTTACTTGAAATATATCTCACAGTTTGATTCTAAATTTGGTGTTTTTTTTTTCTTGTAATACCCGATGCACCTCATTGCAGCATGTTAACACACTCTCTCTGGAAGACGTATTGGTGAATTGCCAGTTAGGGATTTCCGCCCCTATCAAGTTCCTAGTTGATTCAGGTGCGGATGCAAATGTCATCGGTGGTGCGGAATGGATTCTTTTGCAGAAGCAACTCGAACAGGGTAACACTAACATAAACGTTCTCGAAAACGTCGGATCGAAAGGTCTTCATGCATATGGCACGACATCACCAATGGTTGTCGAATGTCTCCTTGAAGCGAAAGTCACAGTAGTCGGGAGCGCATCACGGCCCCAGGTTGCGACGTTTCATGTTGTTCCGAAAGGAAGAAGATCGCTTCTTGGAAGATCCACTGCAAGTGATTTGGGATTATTACAGGTTGGACTGAATCTCCACAATGTGGAAACATCCAAGCCTGAGAAGTTTCCGAAAATGCCGGGCGTAAAAATTAGGTTTAGTGTTGATAAAGCTGTGCCTCGGGTAAAAACGCCTACTATAACGTCCCGGCCGCCTATCGAGTAGCAGCGAAACAACGACTAGAAGAAATGGAAAAAAGTGGTATAATTGAAAAAGTAACATCGGCTCCAAACTGGATCAGTGGAATGTCCTCTGTCGCGAAAGGAAAGGACAATTTTCGTTTAGTGGTTAACATGAGGGCTCCGAATAAGGCAATCAACCGCGAATATTTCCGCTTGCCTCTACTGGAGGAAATGAAAGTGAAACTCCATGGCTCGAAATGTTTCACCAAACTGGATTTGAGCAACGCATTCTATCACCTCGAACTTAGCAAAGAGTCTCGGGACCTAACAACCTTTATTACTGAAAGTGGCATGTACCGCTTTACCAGGCTAATGTTCGGGGTGAACTGTGCGCCCGAAGTTTTTCAGCGGGAAATGACGCGAATTCTCGAAAATGTTGAAAATATAATTGTTTATATCGACGACATTCTTATTTTCGCATCTAACTTTGAGGAGCTACACAAAACAGTTAATCAAGTCTTGCAGATATTACGAGCTAACAATTTGACGTTGAATGCAAAAAAGTGCGAGTTTGACAAGACGCAGCTCAAATTTCTGGGTCATCAACTTGATGCAGAAGGATTCCATGTGGACGAAGAGAAAATTCGAAGCATCCGCCAATTTCGAGCCTGCAACTATTTCCGAGTTACGTAGTTTCCTTGGACTGGCATCCTTCATAAGCGCACACGTGAAAAACTTCGCGGATATCACAAGCCCCTTATGGACCATCACTACTGCGAAGTCTTGGACGTGGGGTTATGAACAAAGCCAAGCGTTTCAACTGATCAAAGAGAAAATTCTGCAGAATTGTGTCACTTTAGGATACTTCTCAGAAAACGACAGGACAATCTTATACACTAATGCTTCGCCGATAGCATTGGGAGCGGTTTTGGTTCAAAATAACAAAGATGGATCATCGAGAATCATCAGCTACGCATCAAAGTCACTGACTACGACGGAAAGAAGATACGCCCAGAACCAGCGAGAAGCTCTCGCTGCAGTTTGGGCAGTAGAACACTTTTCGTATTTTCTATTAGGACGAAAATTCACGCTAAGGACTGACGCACAGGGGGTATCATTCATATTAAACCGGTCACGAGAGGAATAAAAAAGAGCCTTAACGCGAGCGGATGGTTGGGCGTTGAGATTAAGTCCGTATCGTTACGATGTGGAGTACATTCGAGGGGCAGATAATATCGCCGATCCGCCTTCACGCCTTTATAATGGCAATGATGTCGCCTTCGATGATGATACAAGCCCTTGGGAAATTGCATCTCTTGAAGCAAACTCTGTTGGCTTTCTGACGGATGAAGAAATTAAAGCTGCTACATTTGAAGATCCCATTCTACAAAACGTAATGTGCTCCCTCAAGTCGAAATGGCCTCTACACTTGAGACAATTCCAGCTCGTAGAATCTGACTTGACGACTCGAGACCAAATTTTAGTGAAGACCGGTTGCGTTGTTATCCCGACAGCACTTAGAAGGAAGACACTGGATCTGGCTCACCATGGTCACCCATCAGCTGCAAAATTGAAGAGCATTTTGAGACAACGTGTTTGGTGGCCCGGAATGGCAGCTGAAGCACAACAGTGGGTTGAATCCTGTGAAACTTGCGCAGTAAACGGTAAACCCGAAAAGCCCACTCCAATGCAGCGCATTTTTGCACCTAGAGCTGTTTGGGAGACAATAGCGTTGGACTTCAATGGGCCATACGTAAAATTCGGGGGAGTTTACATACTAGTTATTGTAGATTACAGATCGAGGTACCTAATCGCTCGTCCCGTCAAGTCAACGGGTTTCATGCATACGCGAAAGGTTCTGGAAGACATCTTCGATCGAGAAGGCATACCGAAATCGATTAAAACGGACAACGGCCCTCCGTTCAATGGGGAAGATTATAAAAACTACTGTGCCGAGCGTGGAATATCAACGATTTTCTCGACCCCCTTATTCCCTCAACAAAACGGACTTGTTGAGGGGTATATGAAAGTCATACACAAAGCTATGGTAAGTGCGACTGTTAATAAAACCAACTATGTTGAGGAGTTGCGTGAAGCGATACACGCACATAACGCTGCAGCACATAGTGTAACGAGGCTGCCCCCAGAGGAGGTCATGAGTGGTCGAAAGATAAAGCGTAAGCTTCCGCTATTGGAGTACGAGAAAGTGTCTATTGACGAAGAACTGCTCAATGACAGGGACAGAGAAGTAAAATTGGCTAGCAAAAAGCGGGAGGACAAACGACGTGGAGCTCGCCAGTGCCGAGTCAAACCTGGCGATAAAGTGATTGTCGAACGTCAGACGAGAGGAAAGGGCGAATCGCGTTTCTTACCAAATCAGTATACAGTTATGGAAGAGAATAATGGAAGTCTTACTCTTAGCGACGAAAGTGCTCACGTGATGAAACGACACGTTACGCAGACTAGGAAGGTTATTGAGTGGCGTAAGGATAAACTACCAGTTTCTGATGAACGTCCCTCAAGTTCTACAGTCACAACTAGACGTGAAATTCGTGAAAGGAAAACTCCTGCATATCTTCAAGATTATGTACAGCACGTTACAATGAATTAATTTCAGTTTTCATTATTCTCAGAAGCCTTTGTCTATTTTTGTTTTGATAAAAGGAACTGCAATGCCAATATAAATAAAAAACTAACACACATTGTTCATCGTTATTAATGTTTTAATTTAATTAAACATACCCAAACTGCATATAGAATCCAATTGCAGGTAAGATACCAGATGAGACTCTTTAAATAACTCCTGATCCATTTTCGTAAGCTTCATTCGAACCTTCCATTGATGATTTCGATAAATTTCGTAATGAGGAGACACACACTTGTTTAAGAAAGTTTTTTCGAAGGGGAGAAGCCACATTATTTGGTGTCCGGTTATGCATTATGCAATTATAGTTTTCCTAGATGAGAAAAGAGCATTTTCAGTAAGGGAATATTTTTAATGCTGAGATAACTTATGAAACTTACAACCCAATACTTTCAAGCAACTCAAAGTTTGCTGTTGTCGGTGTCCAAGTATTACTTATTTCCGTTATTTCTCGATAGCTTCTAGTCAGTTTTGAAAGGAAAAAAATCTGTTTATAATATTTAATGCACTGCACTGAATAAATGTCAACTTTTGTCCCCTGTGACTGCGTGCAATAGAACAGGTATGAATACATGTAACTGAAATTGTTTCATACTGAATTAGGAACACGGAAAGAAAAATAACAATGAATTACATAGTTTTGATACGAAGTGAGTGAATATTATTCTGAACAAAATAGTTTCATTGTGGGCTCTTTATTTTTAACTTTAGCGAAGTGTCATTATGGTTACGCCGAACTTTTGAACTTCAATTGTGATACTTACTAGGCATGTAAGTGTGTCTCGGCATTGCAGTATTGCGTGTACTATAAGTCATTTTTTACAGTAGGGGGGTGATGTGTAGCGTGTATTCACAGCATTCATAAAGTATAACATTAGCGTAACCATTAGGCTGCGTACTGCATAACGATTGATGTCGACATATCTGTGTCGACAGGCAACAGCGACAACACACATTAAGCGCGAACGTACGCGAGCGCATGAGCCGCCATTATTCGGCACATTCGTATTCTGGAAGCTTAGCAGGTAAGACACATCCTTCACGGTCTCCTTCAATGACCTCCCTTAATGGCCGATACCTCATGGTAGCAGAATCTCACAGCTACAACATCAACTGTCGTCTGCTTCCAAGCTTCCAGCTCAGTGTCATCGAGGCCATTGGTGTCGAAATCACCACTTCGGTCGGCACAATCGCGCTCATCGCGGCGTACTGTCCAACGCAGACCAAAGCTGGCGATGGATCATCGGCTGCCCTTCGGAGGGACATCGTCAAGCTGACGCGGAGGCAAGGCCAGTATATCATTGCCGGCGACTTGAATGCCAAACATCAAACCTGGGGCAACAGTCGCGGCAATCGAAACGGCACCATCTGGAGCAACGACATGGAGGAAGGCCACTACACGATCCTGAGCCCGGATTCCCCCACTCGGCTGAGTCGGTCCGGTGCCCATGCAACGCTCGACCTCTACATAACAAACCTGAGTGACCACGTCTCGCAGCCGGTTGTATACCAGGAGCTCAGTTCGGATCACTATCCGGTGGTGGCGGAACTGGGCTCCTCGGTCAATCGACACCAGCAGTTACGGCGAAACTACCACCGAGTGAACTGGCAGCGGTTCCAGCAGTGCGTCGATAACACTGTCGACTACGAGGTGCGTCCGGAGCAGAGCGTTAATGAATAAAGATTTCAATGAATGATTAAATTTGTTATGATTAAATCATTCAACTCTATCATTAAAGATTATGAATAATGATTTATTAGTTTTTGACAAATTTGTATGATTATGATTAACGATTAAATTATTTGTTGACAATGATTAACGATAATGATTAATGAATAAAACGTTTGGAGTGTGATTAACGATTACCAATCATGATTAAATATTGACACAATAGGTGTATGATTAATGAATAACTATCGATATGATTAATGATTAATGATTATGAATAATCAAATTAAATGATTTGCATAGTGATCAAAAAGAAAGTAACCTTTCTTCCAAATTAGGTATAAAAATTATACGATTATGATTAAAGATTAATGAATAAAAGCGATGTATGCAATGATTAAAATTGTTGATTAATGAATAAACTCAAAACAATTATGAATATGATTAGTGATTAACGATTAAATGTAAAATTCTATGATTAACGATTAGCGATTAATGATTAAATCGTATTTTTTGTATGATTATGATTAATGAATAATGATTAAATAACCCATTATTCATTAATCATGATTAAATCTATGATTAATCACTAATGCACTGGTCCGGAGACGCCGGAAAGTATCGACCGCCAGCTGTGCGCTATCGAGGAGGCGATCACGGCGGCCCGAGAGCAACACGTACCGACGGCTCGGCAGGTAAGCAACTCCTTAAACATCGATACACTCACCAAAGATTTGATTCGATTGCGGAATGTCACTCGCAGGCAGTTTCAGCGTACTGGAATGCCTGAGCTTAAGGCACGCTGCAATCGAATCACAAAAATTATCAAGGCCAGAATGGTGGACCTCAAAAATAACGACTTCTCGAATAAGATCCGCACTCTCCCAGATTATGCTAAGCCGTTCTGGAAAATGACCAAAATTCTAAAATCCAAGCCTCGGCCCATTCCACCTTTGATCCCACTACACAATAATGGCTCTAAGGATCGCTTGATAACTCCTACAGAGAAGGTCGCTGAAATAGGTCGTCACTTCGTCAGCTCACACAATCTTGGGCAGAACATTGTCAGTCCACACGAAGCAGCCGTCAACGAGCATGCTAACAACATCCATTTGATTCCCAACGACTTCTCGGAGGAGTTGGAGATCTCAGCTGGCGAATTGACGGCCTATATCAAATCATCGAAGAATATGAAGGCCCCAGGCTTCGACAGCATCCTGAATCTCGAGCTCAAACACATGAGTGCTCCGTTCTTTGAGCACCTCTCGCTGATCTTTAATCAGTGTCTCCGGCTCAGCTACTTCCCATCGTCCTGGAAGTCAGCGAAAGTCATCCCCATCCGGAAGCCTGGGAAGGATCCTTCCTCACCCAAAAGCTATCGTCCCATCAGCCTTCTCTCAGGATTATCCAAGCTATTCGAAAAAGCTATTCATCACCGGTTACTTGAGTCTGCCGAAAATCTCAACATCTTGCTCGAGGAACAGTTTGATTTCTGACGCGGTCGGTCAACTGTACACCAACTGACCCGAGTTACCAACGTCCTCAGACGGAACAAGTTTGTCTCGAAAACATCCGCCATGGCCTTACTCGATGTCGAGAAGGCATTTGACAATGTATGGCTTGATGGCCTGGTGTACAAACTACAACGCTACAATCTTCCCAGCAACCTGGTGAAAATCATCAACAATTACCTGTCGGCAAGGACATTCCGGGTCTCAATCAGCGGAGCGAGTTCCAATGCGCACAACATCGTCGCAGGCGTTCCCCAGGGCAGTATCCTCGGGCCCCTGCTTTTCAATCTGTTCACCTCCGACATGCCAGAACCTCCAGAAGGCGGCATTCTGTCTCTGTTCGCAGATGACACATCCATCGTCTACAACGGTAGAGTGATCAGAGCGCTAGTGGCAAAACTCCAACGAGGCCTGGATGCCCTGACAGAGTACCTCACCAGCTGGAAGATCTGTATCAACGCGGCGAAGACCCAGGTCATCATCTTCCCCCACTCCAAATCCCCTAAACTTGTTCCGCCTGGGGACTGTAAAATCATCCTCAATGGCACGACTGTGGAATGGGCCAATGAGGCCGACTACCTTGGCTTGACCCTCGACAGCAAGCTTATTTTCAGGCAGCAGGTTGACAAAACGGTGACAAAGTGTAACGTCTTGTTGAAACTACTGTACCCTTTGATCAACCGCCCGCCGTCATTGTCCCAGAAAGATAAGCTTGCCGTCTACACCCAAACCATCCTTCCTGTCATCGAATACGGCATGCCGGTCTGGGAGAGCTGCCCTAAAACCCACCACCCCAAACTTCAACGGCTCCACAACAAATTCCTGAGGGTGATCCTCAACACCCCTCCCAGGACAAGAACATCCGAGGTCCACCGTCTGGCCGGGATAAATACCTTACATGAACGCTTTGGTGAGTGTAAAGAAAAGTTTAGGGTCCGTTGCTTGCATTCGGATCAGGCTCCAATTAGGGCGCTAGTTCCAATCTAGGTTATCAAATTTTTATTGTAAATATTAGTGTACATAGTAGTTAGGTTATCAAATTTTTCAAAATGAACTAATGCCTGCAATAGGCTCCCATGTCATACTAGAGAATTTTCAAATTACTTCCTTTTCAAAATAATAATAATAAAAAAACGAACAGTGGGTAATGTCTATGACATAACCGCTAAGTGGACGTAGGACTTGATTTGACCATGCCTTTAAGATACATAATATGTCCAAATTTCTCACATCAACTATTTTGGATAAATAATCGGCATTGCATACCATTCCCTGGCAAAATCAAATCGACACAGAAATCAAATCTACCTCGAACAAGAATCATCAAAAAAACAATTCAGGAAGTATCTGTCCGGTCACGAAATATTAGCCTCGACAGTGGCAACCTTCCCACTGAAGGACTGCCTGAAATAAACCACAAGTTGGCTCAGCAGGGGATGTAGACTGTATCTCAGCCCTTCCACTGGAGGGTCTTCTAATCCGTGCGATAGCGACTGAAGGAGAACATTATTTTTAACTCTTAGAGCCTTGAAAAAGGCTGTTTGCTTCGGCTAATTGGAAAACGATCTTTCCAAATAACCGCGAATTTCTAGTGATGGTATAAAAAGACTGAGTGCTCTGCGAGCGAATGCTCTTTTGTTTTATACCTTATTTTGAATCTTCTCTGCTTCCCAATTGGTGGGCCATAGAGATGGTCGGGTTTCACATTTTGTAAGCCCGAACCCGACCCGAACCCGATTTAGAAATTTCTTTCCAACCCGGACCCGTCCCGAACCCGGAATGAAAAATCTTATCAAACCCGAACCCGACCCGTACCCGACATTTTTTGCAGTCTTAAACCCGAGCTGGACCCGAACTAATTTTTTGGCAGAAAACTCAAACTAGATATTTTATATTTCTCTTTACACTCAAAAGGTTATAGGCCCAAACAACGAACAAGCCTTCAAATTACCAGAAGCGAATAAAAAAATATTCAATACTTTATTTATTAAACTCGTACCCGACCCAAACCCGACATTTTATCATCTCACAAACCCGTACCCGACCCGAACCCGACATTGTTCAAATTTTCCAAACCCGAACCCGACCCGAACCTGGGGGGTCCCGTAGCGTAGTTGGCTACACGTTCGCCTTATAAGCGGACGGTCATGGGTTCGATTCCCAGCCCCTCCACCAAGCCCTTGTCAGTCACCTGAGGTGCAGCCCAAACGGTGGCGTTTTGGGGTGCGCGTCTTACCGACACAGCTGCCCGATGACGACTGACAAATTGTTCTTCTCGGAGGCATACCTCCAACGTACCCGGATAAGCGGCAATCGAACAATGCAACGAGCAATTGGATACACGATACGGACAAAAGGACACAATGGACTGAAGATGAGATGGACCCGGCAATGATAACAACAACGAATGTCTAAAAATAGATTCTGTGTGGACTCTGTACAGCAGAATACCACAGTAGATGACGGCACAGTAGCGGTTAAGAAACACAGAGTGCCTACCAAATAAAGAAATGAATAAAAAAAAAAAAAACCCGACCCGAACCCGTCGGGATCGGGTTCGGGTCGGGTTTCGGGTTTGAAAATCCGAAACCCGACCATCTCTAGTGGGCCAATCAGCTAGTGTCTTGTATCCCGCTTCTTTGTCAGCCAAAGCGTCATCATCATCAACGCGTTCGAGAAGGGTTTCTTCTTTTCTACGCTTGTTGCTCGCTGCTGGCGTCTATTTCCTAACGGGACTTTTCGCTAGATACAGGCCAATAAGCCGGGCAAGCGAGCTTAGGATTGCAGTTCAGGTGGGAAGTACGTGTTCTTTTCTGGGACAACATTGTTAGTAGTAGAAGGAAGGAAACACCCGGACATGGGATTTCGGGTGATAAGATTTAGAATTGGTAACATGGGACGATCATTCAGTCACGTTCGCTTTGTGTGCGGTCAGTAGCAAACAATGTTTATCTAGATATTTCTTGATCAATGCCAAAAAATCCAACATTTGATGAAAAATCGATTGATAGTTTATTAATGTTTTAGCTGTAATCGGTGTTTTCTTTGTCCAAATAAGATTATGTGAGAGATTTGGAAATCTTATGAATGTTTAAAGGCATGGTCAAGCGAAGTCCTTCGTCCACTTCGCGGTCAAATCAGAAAAATTATCTACTTCTTATCTAGTTTTGACGCTATTTTTTGAAAATCACGCATAAAATTTTATCTCTTGAATATTGGATTTGGCACCCAAGTACAATTTCTATCCCGAAGGGTATTGAAAGCATTGATATTGATCTCTATTATTGGCTCTCTGAAGAACCGTTTGTTTTTTGGACATACATGCTGCATCATGTGGCTTTCCTTCAGCCTGTCTCGGCTCAGCACCGATGCCGGCCGGTCTCGGCTCGACTCTGCTGCTGCTGCCGGTATCTGCTCAGCATTGCTGCTTTGTCGGGTCTGTAGGGTGGACTGCTGATGTGATGGCTAGGTTTCGGATGATGATGGTCGCTTCGATGGTGACGAGCCGAAAAAGCGGTCGGTGCAGACTTCATTCCCTACTAAAAGTGCTGTTCAATCGATGATGCAGTTGCTTCGCTTGTCCCGGTCAGAATGAAAGGAAAAATCGCGTTGCGCTATTTTATGGCTTCTCGGCAGACCCAGCGGCTGCTCATTCGCTGGTGTCTGCACCAATCAGAACGTGGTAATGGAATGATGCAAGAATTATGCGGTACCCATATTTATAGGTTCCCTTGAGCTCAATGTTTTTCATTGAAAACAGTTTCATGCCTATTGAAACAAGTTTTTCGGGTCTTATCAAGCATGGACATGGAAGGCATACTTGAAATCTGTCGATTGAGGGGCTTACCGCAGAAATTCGTCCGCTGAGACGAACGCTATTAACGTTTAAAATCTTTCAACACAGCGTAACGCGGTCGATTTGAATATTTTGAAATGACACCCGGTATAGTAAAGAGAGACGTAAGTCCTACGTCAAAATTGGGCATTTTCAACCCCCCTCCCCCTTTTTGTATGAAGCATCTAAAAATTATGTTTAGGTCGTCACACTTCGCCCAACCCCCCCCCCCTTGCCCCTTTAAGCGTTACGTAATTTGTGAACGCTCCCTTGAGCCACTTACATTGATGGTAGCCGATCGTTAGTACCTCATATCAAATATCATATCATATCATAGCATATCAAAGAATATTGTGGCCAAATTTCATAAAATTTGGTCAACAAAAACCCCCTGACAATAATAATACAAAACCTGCCAAAGCCGTCATTCCCCCTTTTTCGGACAAGAAAATTTAATCTGAACGCTGCTAATGTTGATGACGACGACCGCGCGACCCACACCATCGCCGGGAATAAAATTTCCGGTAGGAGCTCCGCCGATGCCGAAGGTGGTACCACGGTCTGCTCGTCTGCTCTCCGCGACATCTCGAACGAAATGGCTCGCGCGCGCGGAAGAGCTGCTTTCTTGTAATCAATAAAGTTGAACCTGTAGCCACGCCCCTTTGGTGAGTGTGTGACGGTTACACAATATTTGCAGTCATACCGGACAACAAAGAGGCGGGACTAATGAGCCATCTTTATTGATTATAAGAAAACTGCTCTCCCACGCGCGCGTGGCATTTCAGCACCTAAAAACTCATGGATGAGTTGAATCATCGTATGTTTTCTGTGTTTATGTAGAATCACGAGCGCGCGTCAAACGGAGAAGCTGCAAAAATGTATTCGCATGGATGGCTATCTACTAAAATAATGTCTTTCTCTGAATCGTGATCTCGTGATTCTACTACCGACGGAAAACAATCACCAAGCAATTAAGTTTTACTTTGATCAAAATTCATCTCGCCTCAAGTTGTGACTTAAGAGCTACTTTCATTGATGGTAGCCAATCGTTAGTAGGGGAAATTACGGATTTGGCAGGTTTTGTTCTATTATTGTCAGGGGGTTTTCTGTAACTAATTATGCTCAAATTTGGCCTAAACATTCTTTGCATATCAAAGAATATTGTAGCCAAATTTCATAAAATTTGGCCAACAAAAACCCCCTGACAATAGAAAAAAACGAACAGTGGGTAATGTCTATGACATAACCGCTAAGTGGACGTAGGACTTGATTTGACCATGCCTTTAAGATACATAATATGTCCAAATTTCTCACATCAACTATTTTGGATAAATAATCGGCATTGCATACCATTCCCTGGCAAAATCAAATCGACACAGAAATCAAATCTACCTCGAACAAGAATCATCAAAAAAACAATTCAGGAAGTATCTGTCCGGTCACGAAATATTAGCCTCGACAGTGGCAACCTTCCCACTGAAGGACTGCCTGAAATAAACCACAAGTTGGCTCAGCAGGGGATGTAGACTGTAGCTCAGCCCTTGGAGGGTCTTTTAATCCGTGCGATAGCGACTGAAGGAGAACATTATTTTTAACTCTTAGAGCCTTGAAAAAGGCTGTTTGCTTCGGCTAAGTGGAAAACGATCTTTTCAAATAACCGCGAATTTCTAGTGATGGTATAAAAAAGACTGAGTGCTCTGCGAGCGAATGCTCTTTTGTTTTATACCTTATTTTGAATCTTCTCTGCTTCCCAATTGGTGGGCCATAGAGATGGTCGGGTTTCACATTTTGTAAGCCCGAACCCGACCCGAACCCGATTTAGAAATTTCTTTCCAACCCGGACCCGTCCCGAACCCGGAATGAAAAATCTGAAAATGTAGGTTTGTTCTTCAGGGAACTAAAGAATGACTCCAAGAACACACTCTGAAATTCTACTAGAATTTTTCCGTATTTTAGTTTGAAACTATTTCAAAACTTTATTTGAAATTTGTTTTGACATTCATAAATATTTTGCTCTGAAAATTCCTTAGGAAATTCATTCAAAAAACTTCTTATTTTCAAATTTCTCCTAGATTTGTTTCAGATATTCTTCAAGGATTTTTTTTCCGAGAATATCTCCAGGAAATCCATAGGTAAACCCATCAAGATTTTTCGAAACTCAAACTCAAACCAAGAAATCCATCGCGATTTTTTTCAAAAATTACTTTAGGAAATTCTTCAGGAAATCCTTTCGGATACTCCTATTCTTCCTGAAAAAGAAACTTACCAGTTCTTGAAGAAAATTTCTGCAGAATAATTTGACAAAATTCTGTGGGAATTCCGAAACGAAATCCCGGATAATTCTTGAAAAACTTTTTGGGGGAACTTTAAAAGAGTGTTCTCTTACCCTTGACTCTTCCCTCTCAGCAGGGATGATCACAAACAAAATGAATATGCGCGACCCATATTTAGTGCATCATACAAACATATTTATTGCTCATTAAACAGAGCCTAGCTGTCCCTACTCTGGTTAGACTTAATCTAGTGTTTAGAACTTAACAAATGCAACTGGTTTGCTCACCGAATTTAAGTGCGCCGCTACTGGGATATGCCTCTCCCCCTGAGCAGCGGGACGCTAGTGACGTGCTGGCCGATGTACTCCCGGACGAACATGCTGATTCGCGACGCTGGTACCCTACTCTATAGCGACGACGACTGCCGCTCCTCGATGTGAGATCGATTGTCCTGCGTTTACTTCGACCACTAACAATGGTTGGTTTGCTGCTCGCCGGTGTTCGTGGCAACGTTCACCGTATCCTCTGACGCTTCGAGATCGAATTTTCGGTTTTGTGGCTCCCCGTCCGTAGCACCCGGTGTATCGCCAGGCAATCGATGACACGGCCTAAGTGTCGCCCACTCTGAACCCGCGACGGTGAAATCGCAATCTGAGGATGCTAAATAAAGCCCTGTCGAGAAACATTGATTAGAAATCGTTCCGCCAATCATGTTGCGCAGCGCTAACCCTGTGGCGGGGCCTTTTTCCGAAATGCACCCTCTCGTTGAGTAAGATCTCGTTGGTTCTCGAGCTCTTTCGGAATCTGTTCGGACAAAGCGTTGGCGATTAATAACACATCTAAATTCCACTGTTCTCGACTTACTCTTGATCGTATAGATCAGAATCGGGTTGTGGTGTGCGGCGGGCTATGGTGGTGATTTTGGTTGTAGCGAGGCACTAGTGCCGGTTTTTTACGCGATGCCTGCAGTACGGAATTTGGTCATCAATTAGGAACATTGGTGCACTGACGTTTACTTACGCTCTACGGAGGCAATGAGGCGAATATCTGCCAATCGTCACCAGGCCGCACCTGATCGCTTTGGGGTTATAATTCCGTGCGCGATGTTCCAACGATGCACTTAGCAGAATTAAAGCGGTTCTGCTGATAAGAACGAGTTATCCGGGTGTTACGATGGCTGAGCCTGCCCTTGTCGTGTTCTGCAAATTTAGATCTGCACTTCACACTGCTGTCCGGGAAAATACAAAGCTGCACGGGTAGCGCAAGTGCTTCTGCTTGCGAAGGAGGTACTTTTCAGACAATTTTCTCCTGACCGGATCTTTGTTGACGTTGCGGCTCAGCACGTCACAGATACGATCGCAATGATATTTTGCGTTTACGGTTTAAGGGTGTTTATGTTTTTCTTATCGATATTTTGCTTTCCTTATTTTCTACATTCGAACTGGTCTTCTCATCGACCATTTATTTTACAACTGTAACACAATCCTACCGAGTGGGCTGAATTTTTCGTGAATCGCGACAGTGATTCACGAAAAATTCATCAAAACTTCACTTCCTCAAGAAGTGTGTTGGAGACTGAACTGATCACGATGGTTACATGACGAAGGACTAAAGTGTGAGAACCTGCCGTTCTCCAGAAATAGAGCTCAGATCATCAACTAAGCAAACATAATGCAGCACCCGAGATGCTAAAAGAATGTGATCAGAATACCAACGATACTTGGCCAGAATGTCTCCAACTCAGTTCTTGTTTGTTCTTAAACCGTCACCCACTACAGTGAACATTCAAAGATTCTTTGACAGATTTATTATTGAAATCTGCAAGAACTAACAAATAACGAATAACAGTAAATTGGCTCATATTAATATTGTCCGCATCCGAGTGGTGGAATTGGCACGCAAAAAACTCTCAACTGGCCGCGGCCAGCTGGGAGGTGGTCGTTTGTGGAAGAGGTACGGATGGATTTAATCATCCCACTCACCGCGAGCCCTACAAGGGTTTTACCGCGCCCTTGGGTCGCGTTGCTTAGGATCCGAAGATCAGAGTGTTTTCACGGGAGGCCCCTACGACCTAGAAGACTTTGATCGATTTGCTGGTGCTCAGCTAGTCTTGCAATCATTTAGTTTCCGTCTGCGACTGGCGAGGTTTCGGTTGCAGTTGTAGGGCCTCAAGCCAAGTCCGCGCTGCGTGTTTTGTTGCTTGCGCTCTATAGTTGGCAACTGTGTTGTTGCTTACATAGCTGAGAATTGGTTTTTGCTAATCGGCTTTGAGATCTTTGGCGTGGTACCTTCCTTGCTTTCCTGTCACTACGTCCTCTAGTGAGTACATGTTGTGGCCTAGCACTTCCTTTACGATTGCCGCTGTGAATTTCGGGTTAAGCTTCTGATTTATGCCGTCCACCTTTGACGAAAGGCTGAAGTTTTTCCGCCAAACCACATCGCCGATTTTGAAAGACACTGATCTCGTTCTCATGTTGTAGCGCTGCTTGCTCTTCTCATGACTGGTTTTCAGGCGTTGCGCAACGAATGCATGTATGCGTTTCAGAGTTGATAGACGAACTTCTTGGGCTATTTTGGGATCGTGATGAGTATTTAACTTTTGTTGTTTGTACAGATCCGTGTGAAGTATCAAGTCCCGCCCAAAGTTCGCAAAGTGCGGACTCACTCCTGTCGATTCATGCTTCGCACTGTTGATAGCAGCTACGATTGCAGGTAGGTTTTCGTCCCATGTCCTGTGGTCTTCCTTCAATAACGCCCGGATACATGTTATCAGCACCCTGTTTACCCGTTCTGCATTATTCACCATTGGGCAATAGTACGCAGTTTTCATATGCTCGATTTGGTGCCGGGTTAACAGCGATCGGAATGCTGCGGATATAAACTGTTTGCCATTATCCGTGAGCACTATTCTTGGACGGGAGAAACGCAGGAACACCTCATTTTCTAGAAAGTTCACCATCTTTACCGCATCCGCGCTTCGCATGGGATGTGCTATGACATACTTTGTGACCCAGTCGACGGCTACTAACATCACGGTATTCCCTGCGGCCGAGCGCGTCAAAGGCCCGACGAAGTCCAACGACAGTAGTTCCCAGGGCAATCTTGCTGGTTTAGCATTGCCCATCGTCGGCATCATCGTTGTAGTAGACGCTTTACTTGCCTTGCACGTTGAGCAGGATCTAATGTATCTCCCAATGTCCTCTCGCATCTTTGGCCAATAGAAATGTGCTTGTATCTTGTGCCATGTTTTGTCGAAACCCAAGTGAGCACCTGTGGCTGAATCGTGGAATCTTTTGATCATTTCCGCACGTTCTTCTATCGGCAACACCTTCTTCCACTTATGCGTGATGTTTCTCAGTTCATCAGTGCAGCGGCAATGTTTGTAGATTTCTCCGTTGACGTTTCGAAAGTCTGGGAACTGTTCCTGGCGTTTGTTGACGTTTTCCTTCAATCTTCTGTACCATTCATCGACGGTATTTTGCGGGTCGAACGATATCGATGCGACGATTCTGGAAAGCGCATCCGGCACAATATTGGCGGACCCTTTTCTATATTTTATCTCGAAATCGAAAGCGTTCAATCGGAGTATCCATCTACACATCAGAGCTGTCGGGTTCTTTATGGACCGCAGGTACGAGAGTGCTGAGTGATCACAGTAAACTGTGAATCTGACTCCTTCAACATACCCTCGAAATTTTTCGATGGCGCGAATGACCGCCAGGCATTCTCGCTCTGTTACGGAATAGTTGCGCTCCGAAGCTGACAGTTTCTGAGAAAAATATCCAATTGGATGTTCCTCCCCATCGAACTCCTGCGTGAGAACGGCTCCTATCGCCACATCACTCGCGTCACAAGCTATTGAGAATGGTTGTGCGTAGTTAGGCATCGCGAGAACGGGAGCGGAAACCAGCAACGACTTCAGTTTTACGAACGCGTCCTCAGCCTGCGAAGTCCACCGGAATTTGTTTTTCGTTTTCGTCAGTTCGGTCAACGGAACCGCAATTCTCGAAAAGTCTTGGATGAACCTTCTATACCAATTACATAGGCCCAAGAATCTTTGTACTTCTCTTCTGGTTTGTGGTCTAGGGAAGTCTACGATGCAGGAAACCTTGTCTTGATCGACATTCCAGCCGTTTTCGTTCAGCACATACCCCAGGTACTTCATCTCCTTGCGACAAAACTTGGACTTCTGCTGCGAGATGGTCAGGTTGGCTCTACGTAGTCGTGTTGCAACTTCCTTCAACAGCCTCAAATGCTCTTCAAATGTTCGGGAACAAATGATAATGTCGTCTAGGTAATGAAATACGTGTGGTTCGAGATCTGCAAACAGGTATGTCATCAGGCGAGACAAAGCTTGACTTGCAGTGCAGAGCCCAAATGGCACCACCTTGAACTGGAAATGGCCCCGTCCCGGCACGGTGAATGCTGTCAGTGGTCTTGATGTTTCGTCCAGCGGCATCTGCCAAAAAGCATCCTTGAGGTCAATCGAAGATATGAAATAGCACCCACTAAGGTTGCTGATGATAGACGCCATTTGCGGAATCGGGTGTCCCTCGTTCACCATAATTGAGTTGAGGTATCTAGCGTCCAGGCAGATCCTGTATTGTCCGGTTTTCTTTTTAACAGCAACGAGCGGATTGTTCCACGGTGAGAACATTGCTTCCTCTATGACGTCTAGCGCTTTCATACGATCCACCTCTTTGTTGACTTCGTCCATGACGTATTTTGACATGTGATAGACTCTTTGCTTTTTCGGTTTCGCTCCACCAACTTCAATGCGATGTGTGTACATGTTGGTTCTGCCTATCTTGCCTTCTCCACTAATAGGAAACGATGCTACCACTAGATCTAACTGCTTCTGTTGTTCGGCAGTAAGCTGCCGCATCGGCTCCTCCTCTTGCCGTTCTTCTTCGGTTGTCATTTCTATGGCTTCACAAATTGCGCGCACCCCAAACTTTTGCCAAAAGTTCATGCCAAGGATTACACAACTCGGCATCGTTGGTACTAACAGCACTGGCAAAGTTTCGTTCCGGCCATTGTATGCAATGGGTACGTTGACGAACTCTGTTATGCTGTGTTTTGTTCCATCTGCTGTTTGTACTCCTCCTTGAACGGCATTCTTCTTCAGGTGTAATTCTTCGACCATTTTTAGGTGCTGGCCTCCTAGTAACGAACAGTTAGCGCCACTGTCCAATAGTCCTGTTAGCTGTCTACCAAGGATTGATATCACTGCGTGCGGCCTGTTGTCATTCTCGGTGTTGATAATGATGGAGTGTATTTGACTTAGTTCTGAAAAGTCCGAGGAGTCGTAAAGAGCGGGCGAAGAATTTGGTTCCTCGGTTACTGCTGATTCCCCGCCTTGCCGTTTCCCTGATTGGGAGTACAGGTTGGGCAGTTACGTAAGGAGTATCCCTTCTGTCCACACCTGTAACAGAAGAACATCGCCTGCGGCTTATGACAGTCCATGAATCTGTGTCCCTCTTCGTCACAATTCCAGCATAGCAATGATCGACGTTGTTCCTCCTCGATCGAGTGTTCAGTTGCTTGCATCTGTTCTCGCTGTTGTTGGTACTTCTGTGGATTTGGCTGGTTTATTGGGACTTCGGATGTCCCTGATTCGAAGCGGGGTGGGAGTGAGGCCGGACGACGGAATTGATCTTTGCGGTCGAACCGAACTTTCAGTGCATTGACTTGTTGAATTAGGTTTTCTAACTGCTTGCTGCAATTGTCTTCCTCCCGCTGTTCGTCTTCTATACGCTCTCGGTGGGCCACATGTTCGATGTTTTCTTGGTAGTTTTCCAACGCATGAACTCTCCCAAAACGCACAGGAGTTGGTTGTTGAATGTGTTTTTGAGCCGTATTGGGTGTCGCGTAGTTCGGTTCCAGCAGTGAGCTCTGTGGAATAGGAAGTCTCCGTTGACGGCTTAATAGCATCCTCGTCTCGTCGAATCCGTTGCAAACCTCAACCATCTCCTGTAACGATCGCGGGCGGGCCGCCGCAACAATTGATGCATACTCCGTATTCATGTTTTTCTTTACTATAAAAAAGCGCTCTTCTTCGGACATTGGTGGAGTCACAAACCGGAACAGGGCTGATATGTCTCGATAAAATTTTGCAAATGACTCAGCCGCTCCTTGAAATCGAAAACATGCCTCCACACGTAGCATTTGTGCGTAGCTACCTGGTAGGAATTCCTGTCGGATTTTGTTTTTGAAGTCATTCCAGGTTAGCAATGAACCTTCGCAGAACGCTCTTCCATACCAATCTAAAGCATCGTCTTGCAGTAAGTGTTTTATCGACCGCAGAAGGGCGTCCTCTGACACATTTTCCGATTGGGCGAAGCATTCCACCCTATCCAAGAACGTGTTAAGCGTTGTAGTATCTTTCTCACCTCTAAATTTGAATGGCCAATTATGAATGGCCTTCGGGTACCTCGTACCTTCAGTACGTGTCTGCTCTTGTCTTAGCAGCAGGTTTAAAAGTTCATCTCTCAACCGGTTGTATTCTGCGGATTGATCCTGGTGCATCGTGTTGTTGGAGCGGTAGGGTGGTGGTGGAACTCCTTGGTAGTCATGATCGTCCCGTCGAATGCGAGGTCCCTGCAAGGTTGGTATGTTACGTGCAGTTTCCATTCCATAGTTGATTGTGGCTCCTCTACCTCTGCCTCTCGATTTTGATGTTGAAGACGAAGCAATCGGTAGTCCAACGAACTCCGGAAGCAATGCCTTGTTCCTGCTCGTCGGAGACTGAGCTGCCTCCACTGCTCCTAGTAACTCTATCAGACTTCGTCGCGCTGAATTTGGAGCCCTCTGTCTACCATCTCCGTTGAATACAGGGCTGCTGTGAACTCTTGGTTCATTTGAACTAATCACTTGCTGATGCGCTGGTTCAATGGTTGACGTCGTTTTCCTCACAGCACCAGAGTGCAGATTCACTGTCACTTCGGATGGCACTTCACCAGCGTTCACTTCACTCGCGGAACTGACACGTGTCGGATCTAGTGCGTTGATAACACTTTCCAAAGTTGACGGTAATAGCGCGTTTAGCTTGGAGCACACCTCTTGAAGGTGCATTGGAGGTGCTTGAATTCGTGAAAGTCGATTTATGTAATGTCGTAGGCGTGACACTGTGTGTGTAAGGAAACCCACATCCTTCTTCTCCATTGCTGTTTCCAAAGCGGGAAGAAGAATTCTAATCCGAGACTGACAATTCTCAATGTTCGCCTCATCATCCATGACATGATTGGACGTTGAATATTCACGCCCTAAGGTAATATCTTCAGCCATAGCATCTCTGAGCTTAATACATTTGTTTCGACGGGTTGTTAGACCAAGACCAGTAATGTGTCTCAATGCTAACTCAAAATTGAGCTCCTCCTCGCTCAAATGCAAGGGATCGATCTCCATATTAGTCTTCTAAATGAGCCAAAATACTAAACAAGACTAAACAAGACAAGAACTTCAAATAACTTTAGCCACAAACGGTTTACAAAATATCTAAATGGGTTTTTTAGTTGGGCGCCAGTGTTCTCTTACCCTTGACTCTTCCCTCTCAGCAGGGATGATCACAAACAAAATGAATATGCGCGACCCATATTTAGTGCATCATACAAACATATTTATTGCTCATTAAACAGAGCCTAGCTGTCCCTACTCTGGTTAGACTTAATCTAGTGTTTAGAACTTAACAAATGCAACTGGTTTGCTCACCGAATTTAAGTGCGCCGCTACTGGGATATGCCTCTCCCCCTGAGCAGCGGGACGCTAGTGACGTGCTGGCCGATGTACTCCCGAACGAACATGCTGATTCGCGACGCTGGTACCCTACTCTATAGCGACGACGACTGCCGCTCCTCGATGTGAGATCGATTGTCCTGCGTTTACTTCGACCACTAACAATGGTTGGTTTGCTGCTCGCCGGTGTTCGTGGCAACGTTCACCGTATCCTCTGACGCTTCGAGATCGAATTTTCGGTTTTGTGGCTCCCCGTCCGTAGCACCCGGTGTATCGCCAGGCAATCGATGACACGGCCTAAGTGTCGCCCACTCTGAACCCGCGACGGTGAAATCGCAATCTGAGGATGCTAAATAAAGCCCTGTCGAGAAACATTGATTAGAAATCGTTCCGCCAATCATGTTGCGCAGCGCTAACCCTGTGGCGGGGCCTTTTTCCGAAATGCACCCTCTCGTTGAGTAAGATCTCGTTCGGACAAAGCGTTGGCGATTAATAACACATCTAAATTCCACTGTTCTCCACTTACTCTTGATCGTATAGATCAGAATCGGGTTGTGGTGTGCGGCGGGCTATGGTGGTGATTTTGGTTGTAGCGAGGCACTAGTGCCGGTTTTTTACGCGATGCCTGCAGTACGGAATTTGGTCATCAATTAGGAACATTGGTGCACTGACGTTTACTTACGCTCTACGGAGGCAATGAGGCGAATATCTGCCAATCGTCACCAGGCCGCACCTGATCGCTTTGGGGTTATAATTCCGTGCGCGATGTTCCAACGATGCACTTAGCAGAATTAAAGCGGTTCTGCTGATAAGAACGAGTTATCCTGGTGTTACGATGGCTGAGCCTGCCCTTGTCGTGTTCTGCAAATTTAGATCTGCACTTCACACTGCTGTCCGGGAAAATACAAAGCTGCACGGGTAGCGCAAGTGCTTCTGCTTGCGAAGGAGGTACTTTTCAGACAATTTTCTCCTGACCGGATCTTTGTTGACGTTGCGGCTCAGCACGTCACAGATACGATCGCAATGATATTTTGCGTTTACGGTTTAGGGGTGTTTATGTTTTTCTTATCGATATTTTGCTTTCCTTATTTTCTACATTCGAACTGGTCTTCTCATCGACCATTTATTTTACAACTGTAACAAGAGATTTCTGAAGGAGTTCTTGAAGTAATTTCCGGGGAAATTATTGGCGGATTTTTTGGGAGAATACATGGAGGAATTCCTGGAATAAAAAATGGGAGAGTTTCTCGAAGAATTTTCGGGGTTGTTGTTTTAAGGTATTGCTGCGTGTTTCTGAAAAAAATTCTCGGAAAATACTCGGATGATTTTTTATAGAAATTTTAAGCGAAGTACCGTAGAAATTTTGAGAATGGATGCAGGACCTTCTAAATAATTTTCAGAGGAATTTCAAGGGGAATTTTTGTAGGTAATTCCGAAAGAGTTTTGACCAGTGGTGGAAATCTGTGAACCTTGTTAACAAAACAAGAATTAGGCCACGAAAAATACTCGCGAACACTTGTTTTGCTGTTTTGCAGAGAAAACAGAAAAGCGAACCCCGAAAAATGTTCGTGGAGCTTCGCGAGTCATTCGGGTTAATTTGCAAAATGTCATAAACCAACATCGGAACATGTTTCTCACGGATGTTCGAGCAAGAACACATTTGTTTTTGTGTTTATGTTAAGTAAAATTTATCCATTTTATTCGAAGTAACCACAAATACTCGTGATTGTGATTTTTTTCTCGCGAAAAAATACTGCCCTGCTTTTTGTCTTTGCTCTGCCCGTACACGCGGACAAAGCAAGCGCTAGAAAAAATGCAGGCAGTAGGTTCACGCGAGTATGGCATTTCTGGTAGATTACACTCTTAGCTTATTCGTGAAGCAAGCATTTCCAGCACTGGTTTTGACGAAATTTAATTTTTGTACCCAGATGACTTTGCAGACGAATTTTGCAAGGAATTTCCCAGAGAATTCCCGAAGAAAAAAACAATTTTCCGGGAGAGTTCTTGGAGGAATTTCCGGGGCGTGAGTATCAAGGGTTTCCACCTGAGTTTCTGAAGAAATTCAATGAGAATTTCCAGAGAGACCTCGAAGTAATTAATGGAGAGATTTTGATGGAATTTCTGGAGTAACTCCAAAAAGAATGCCCGGAGGAGTTTTTATGCACAGATAGAAAAATTCACTGAAATTTACACTAAAAATCATGCGCATAAATGGAACATCATTATTAGCGTAGTTCCACGCGTGATATAGCCTACATCTATACAATATTTAACGTGAATCATCAATATTGCTTGCAAGTTGTATGCAAACTTGTTAGGAAGAGAACCGTTTCAGCGTAAAATAGCGTAGATTTCCGCATCTCAACTTTTACGCGCTGTTTATTTTTCACATTTTTTTTCTGTGTGGGAATTTCTGAATGATTTTCTGGTTAATCTGGGAAAGGGGATGTGGAAATTTCTAAGAGAATTTCTGAAGAATTTACCGAGAAAATAATGGAATTTAGAGGGTATATTTGGAAGGATTAACGGAGAAATATTTGGCTATATTTTAAAATGGATGTTCGGAGGAATTTCGTAAAAATTCGCGGTGAAATTTCTAGAGGAACTTCCGGAAGAACTTCCAGAGAAATTCCTGGAGGAACTTTCAGAGAAATATCTGGAAAAACTCCCGTAGGAATTCTCGAAGAAACTTTCGGAAGAATTCCTGTAGGAACATCCAGATAAATTCCGGAAAAATTGTAATACACGAAATTGATTCACGCTGACTCACGCCACTGCCACTGGCTTAAAATGGTCTATCACGCCTCACCGTCGATAAAATTTCAATCGGCGCACAGGTTTAGATAGAATATCAAGTCAAATCATGTATGGACTTTTCGACCAAACTACCAAGGTATCCCAGGAAGAACCCTTGGGAGAACAGAGGAAATTTTCGACCAAAAATTTTCCTCATTTTAGTAACGCTGCTAATTTGTTTCTCAAGAAAAAAAAATGTTACCGACAAGTGGATAGAATGGAACTAAACTTAAGGCTCAAGACTCCATCACAATGTTTTGAAAATTAATGACTGTATCGCTTGTTTGTAATAGTGAGGCAATTGGTATGGAAAAGTGCAGCAGCGATAAATAAGTTTTGTTTACAACTGGTGTGGGTGGAAATGGGGTGTTAAAAATATGCCAGCTGATGCTTAATGTTGCCAGACTTAACGAAATGTTTATTTTATATCATAACACATGTTCACGGTGTATCAAATATATGGGTTTTTACCGGTTAAAATTTTTTATACACCACTTGGAATGTAACAAAAGCTTACATAACATGTTTAAATATTTATGTTTGGTTTATTTGTTCAATCCGACAATCAGCAATGATTTTTTCCAATAAATAGATCTGGCAACGGTGAAGAGATGATTATTTTCTTGTGTATGCACACCATTGTTTGCTTGTTGGCGTGGACGTGGCTGGCGTATACGTTGTATTGTTCGGATTGAATGAAGTTGCATCGCGTAGATTTTGTTCTCACCATTTCACTTATTGCGCTAGTCAATTTGAATCTTCCGCATTGAGGATCGAAGCAAACCTTGGCGCAAGATTGACGCCTAAACTTTTGCTGCAGTAAAATTTCTCGAACTTTTTATCATTTGGAAGAAAGAAAAGGAAAAAGGAATCCATGTATGGTTCGTAGTATCGAAATGGAACAGCTTGGGAAATTGCCAGTACCATCCGAAGGGAGACCGGCGACTTAAGGATCGGCTCTCACAAGAACCATCACAAGTACTGCGATGGTGACACTTCGGGGAGCCTCTGCTTCGTCTTCGGCAAGACGCGTCCAGGAATCATCCCAGCATCAACGACAACAGCGGATCTCGACGGACCAATCCAGGATGCGGAACATCTTGCCAATATACCGAAAGTTGCACCAAACTGCCTAGCACGTTGATTCGAAAACTTCCAGCGAGTGAGGCTTTCAGGAATTTTCCAGATATTGGACCAGATGATTGAATCGTCTACATCAGTGTATTCGTTCGTCTCGGACGAGGTTTCCAACTTTGAGGACTGCTCATGTAAGTAGAGGGTTCACGACGGAAATGAGCGCAACTGCCAAAGTGCCAAAGAAGCTTTGGTTAGTGGATGATTTGTGCTTATTTTACATAGAACTGGTGGATTTTTGGTCTTTGGTAAGTAAGGAGCGATGGGTTGACGGATTGGTGAATGTTTTTTTTTACCAAATACTTTTCCGATAAAATGCATCCAATTATTTTGTATTCCTCTATATGTATACCGAGTTGTGTCCCGCGATTTCAAATGCTATTTATATACTTGATTCGTATGTCATGTATGAAATGCTCTATTGGCCTAAAAAGTTTTGAAAACGATATTTTATACAGGGCTACTTAACGCAACGCAACGCACATATATTTTTTATTTTTTACTTTTTTGCTTTTACAAGTCATCAATTGTAAGGGAGGTCGGATTTTTTCTTTTTTGGAAGGGATGTTGGTTTTGATGCACATAGTTGGGTTTGCCATTGGAGGGTGCTGGAGCTAGAATGGCCTTTTTGGACTCTATCAATATTGTCCTTATATTAACACGTTTACACAGTGTAAGGCGAAAGGTTGATTCTTCAAATGGATGCGTCTGCCCGGTATAAGGTGAAAGTAATAGATAATGCCTTCTTTACGGTATAATTTTGATTGGATTGGTAATTGGCGAAGTTGATTATCATTCTGCATTCAATGCACTGCTGTATGAAGTGCCAAAAATAAAGGTGATAAACCCGTAGGCAATGACACTTCCAGGAAATTGCATCGACCTTTCTGAGCATAAAGTTTCAACGTGTTAACCTCATTAAATACTAATGCAAAAAAAATGATAACTTGGCTTAGAAAACTCGCAGTTAATAATTGTGGAAATGCTAAATAAAGCAGCAAATCAGCATTTGCCCATGTGGGGGATGTAAAGCCAAGGAGAAGAAGTAGAAGAAAAAGAACAAGCCATTTTATACTATGCTAATCTGAGAAAATGACAATTTGCTGAATTCTACTCCATTTAGAACTAAAAAAATGCGAATCTGCTACATGCAATATTCCGCAAAACGGCATTCCATTTGGCGAAAAGGTACAATCTGCCAAATGTACCGCATCATGCAATATTCATTCACCTTCCTAAGGTTTACTGAATTGTGACCTGTAAGGATCTGATAAAAATAAATAGAAATGGTGCGTTCTATGGCTTCTTCCCGATGTTTTCAACTTTTCCCCCATACCAACTAGTTTCATCTATTTGCTATTCTTGAACTTGAGCATACTACATAAAAAATGATGCACATAGTTGGGTTTGCCATTGGAGGGTGTTTTTTATGAGGTGTGCGAGGGAGAGTTCGGCTGCCGGTGGGACTTGAACCCGCACTATTCCATTAAGAAAACGGACGTATTACCAATTATACAACAGCTGGCCTTGCGAGAAAGCTGTCCCATAACCAGGTAATAACGGTGGCATATGAGTCAATTCCCCGTATCCATCGAATCCTACTTTAGCAATATTTCACATCTTTTCTCTCTACCCAACTATGTGTATCGAAATTGAACAACAGTCGATCGCGTTTGAATCACAAACATGTGCTTCTGCCTGTCGTATTGAGGCGGGTTTTCTTCTGCTACGACAATAGAGGCTTGTTTGCAGCCGTTTGATCATTTATTCATCCACTTAGAATTCATTTGTTGATCAAAATTATTATCATATCAGGGGGGAAGGGGAATTTAATTTCTTTTTGCTCTTTTTTCGTTTCAGAGAGCGAGCAAAGGCGCTTAATCCTAGGCTATTAGCCAGGGCAAGGCTAATACCTTCGCCCCATCCGAGGAAAATCATCGGCAAGGATAATGGAGTGACATAAATTTCTTAGCAAAGTCACTCCCAACGTATTTCCACAAATTTTCTATCATTTGCTTATAATGATACTCCCAAACCACATACCCTACCCACCATCCAATTCCTTGACATCTATGAGGGCGTCGGTGAGTCGCTGGCCTCTCGTTAAGTAGATGTCATATCATCATTTCCTTCCCTTTCCTAGTAACGGAGAAGATGGGCGTGGCCGGCAATGATAGCTTTCATGTTTTATCATTTTGGACCCCCAATTGGATTTCCATTAAATACCAAATGGAAATCCATAAGCAATTGGGGTAAGAAAGGTAAATAATATACATGACAACTATCAGTATGCAATCTACGAAATACTCCGTTACAACGCAACGCAACGCAACGCAACGCAACGCAATTTGAATCTTCCGCATTTTATTGCATTTACTATACGGTCGTCAAATTTGTCTCTCACTTCGATTTTTGGAAAGCAGTTTTCGACAGTTTTTGGGCGTGAAGTGAATTAATCGGTAGTTAAGATTGAATAAAAAGGGGAAACTCAGTTAGTGAATATGTTTTAGGAGTGATTAAATCAAGGGAACAGTGGGAAAAGATCAAATGAAAAATCAAGTGCGTGTGTATGTATTTGCTCCGAACGTTCGGAGTTAGTATGCGTTCGATAAAAATGCGAATGTCGGTCTAGGAAAAAAGCAGTTTTCATCGTTTTTCCAGCAATTCCTCAGTAATTGTTAGTTTGGATAAGTGAACAATTAATATGAAAATGTAATGAATATGCAATTATTGAGGTAAGTCGGCAAATAGCCCCAAAATATTGAATTTAGTTCAAAACTTTATTAGTATTAGTGCGGATTCGAATAAAATCATCGTCATTATCGGATTGATTACGGTTTATAGAGCCTTAATGTAAACTTAATTAAAAAGTAAAATATCTTGCCGAAAATTCAATTTTATGAATCACCATTCCTATGATGGAATTAATTTACTCTTCGGGGAAATATTTTCTGGTCTATCTGGTGAACTAATGCATGAGGAAGAAGGGTTCTAGAACTGGAACTAATTTCCTTGACAGATAAAATAATTCACAAACATAATAAGTGTTCAATTAACTGGATAGTTAATCTGCTTCATAAGAAAATCATTCCCATAAGATTTTAATTATTGCTGATAACACTCTTATGCCGATGACATACTCACGCGAGTGCGTGTGCGAACGCGTCCAAGCCAAAAGAATTCCTTTTGCTGATATTCCGCTTTATGAGGACGCGCTCCGCATCGCTCAGCTGTTTCAGATGTTCCTTCAATTGTTTAAAATGATAGTATAATATGTGTTACGTAAGACTGGCAAACATTTATGACACGCAGCTTTTTCAAAGATTTGCTACTAAATTCGTTATAAGCTCACGATGGTGTTTAAATCAGTTGTGAAATTATTACGTAACATATGAAGGACCCCCACATGTGCCATGATCAATGTATACTATTTTTTTTACTAAAACCGTACAGAAAATTGAACGAAAAAAATTTTTTTTTTGTGTACGTACTATCGAGGTAAAATGTACGTACAATCGAGGGTACGTACTATCGAGGTACGCACTATCGAGGGTACGTACTATCGAGGTATGCCTGTAATACAAATTAACTTTTGTGACTGATTAACAATCAATTAACAGATTAACAAAATTGTCTTAATTTTCAAGTGTCACAACGCCCGTGTTCTTTCCCGTTGTTAGTTTCAGTTGTTAGGTCTTATGTTTCAAAGAAGAGTTCAAGCTCCTTCATACAGGTCTCATCAGTTTCCTCAGGTCTAAACGTCCAACGTTTCGACACGGGACAAATATAAATCTTGTTTTAATCCTTAAAGACTGCGTAGCCGTTTGTTAAAATAACAGTGAGGAGGTATTGCCTTCTTGAAATTGGCACGTTTGCTCGGTATAGGATTTGATTCTTCAAATGATGCGTCTGCCCGGTATAAGTTAGAAGTCGATAATGCCTTCTTAAAGGTGAATCGCGTTGGAATCATCAAACCTAGCACTTTCAGGGCACAGTACTCAAAAGAAAGCGAAGAGAGAGAAAACAGTTTTTCACTTATGCTCACTCGCAACACACACAAAAATGTTTTTCAGATGTGAAAATCGCTCATAAATCTCTTGCGATGAAAAACGCGAAGTAAGAGCTAGAATGGCCTTTTTGACTCTATCAAGATTGTCCTTATATTAACACGTTTACAGTGTAAGGCGAAAGGTTGATTCTTCAAATGGATGCGTCTGCCCGGTATAAGGTGAAAGTAATAGATAATGCCTTCTTTACGGTATAATTTTGATTGATTGGTATGGCGAAGTTGATTATCATTCTGCATTCAATGCACTGCTGTATGAAGTCCAAAAAAAGGTGATAAAACCGTAGGCAATGAACTTCCAGGAAATTGCATCGACCTTTCTGAGCATAAAGTTTCAACGTGTTAACCTCATTAAATACGAATGCAAAAAAATGATAACTTGGCTTAGAAAACTCGCAGTTAATAATTGTGGAAATGCTAAATAAAGCAGCAAATCAGCATTTGCCCATGGGGATGTAAAGCCAAGGAGAAGTAGAAGAAAAGAAGCTCATTTTATACTATGCTAATCTGAGAAAATGAAATTTGCTGAATTCTACTCCATTTAGAACTAAAAATGCGAATCTGCTACATGCAATATTCCGAAAACGGCATTCCATTTGGCGAAAAGGTAATAATCTGCCAAATGTATCCGCATCATGCAATATTCATTCACCTTCCTAAGGTTTTTGAATTGTGACCTGAAGGATCTGATAAAAATAAATAGAAATGGTGCGTTCTATGGCTTCTTCCCGATGTTTCAACTTTTCCCCCATCAACTAGTTTCATCTATTTGCCATTCTTGAACTTGAGCATACCACATAAAAACAATTTGACACCTTCATTTACGATGGAAAATGGATTTTCCATAATCATATCTTACGTACATAGCCTAGCGTCTCGTGCGCTGAGTATTTTCCATTTCGTAATGAGTGGCGAGAATATGATCTGAGAACGATGAGAACGATTGAGAGTGTTTCATTGATGAATCGCAGGGATGAGAGCGCATTATCCTCACGACTGTACGTGACTGTATGAGTAATGGGAGGAAATCTTTATCCATCCGGCAGCTAAAAATAGCAAGAGCTTTCATCGAGTGGCCACACCAATTTGGTAGGTAGTTGAATATGAGCTGTGATGGATGCTTGAAGGCCGGTGACGGATGAATGTAGGGCTAATATACGATGATGATGGACGTAGTCCGTTTCGGTTAATCAAGTTATGGAGCTATACGATCTTGATGAACATCTGGGAGCAAACGACAGAAAGTAACTTTCCAAATATTCTATAAATATCTAACATCTCATTTTATATTACGTTTTGTGACCACTTTCACGCTTCTAATTTATTTAAATGAAATGAAGAAAAGTAGAGTTAACTCTCCTTCCTTGGGAACTCAATTTTTATAGCAACTACCTATGTCTTGGCGAAAAGGAAAAGGGAGATTGAAAGAAAGTTCTTAGAGGATTTTTTCTGTGGAAATTTAAATGTCCTTGAATTCAATATTCATATTTTTGTAATTGCATGTCCTCGGCCATACTCAGATACATCAAATGTAGTTTGCGGTTTTCTATGTCATATGTGAGTTGGTTACAGTGTATGGAGCTGTATTTTCAATAATTGTTCGTGTTGATTTAGGAAAATTTTCATTACAATTATTTGTTTCCAAGCGTCAATATCTAGTCATGCATCATCGGTGCACGCCAACAAAAAATGCCACTTTAAAGCTATCAACAGACGTAAAGCTCAAAATCATGGAACGAGAGCGCTTCGAAATATACTTTCATATTTACCTACCTGTTTACCCTACCCTACCAATTAACCGAGCAAAGGCGTGGGACTACCAATCCGAAGATGGCGACTTCGATTCTCAGTCCAGCCTAGGATATTTTCCGGTGGGAAACATTCTCACGCAACAGTTAAACAATATAGCTAGCTGATGCCATATTAAAATTAGAAAAAATCTCAATCATATTGATAATATTCACATTTAAAAAAAGTGGTGATATTTCGTTGCCGGAAAACTCATGAGACAAAACGCCTTTTAGCAGGCAGCTCTTAGGGAACAACGTACCATGCGTCGGCACATCAGCATTCTGGTATGGACAGTGCGTGGAGACGCGAGTACATTGTAGGATAGTTCCACTAGGGCGTATTGCCTCGCCGAAATGTTAGATGTTTCATCAAAATGTGGAAAATTTCAGTTTTTGCTACATTCCTATCTATTATTTTGACACTTTTTTCGCCTAACCTACATAATTTCTCGTCTAGTTTTATTAAGGCTATCTCAAACATGGTAAATATAAGTGAATACCTAAAAGTCGTTTTGCCCCGGGGGGGGGGGGTGTTTTGGGGCCTCTTCCCCTACCCGGGGCATAGTGTATCCATTCTGCTTGACACGCAATATATGTACATACACAGATAGAAATATGCACCTATTTGGAGCATGCAAATACACGTAACATTAAATCGATTCCACTGTCCTTTTAAATCGAAATAAACTTCAACTGTGCTTTCTTGTAAAATTCAGTCAAATTCAAATGAATATCTAATGTTATTTCGCATGATGGGATTGACTGCAATTTTAAACGTCGTTGAATTTGCAAAACTATTTGCTGTGTACTCATGCAATAACCAACATAGAAAAACTTTCAGTTAATAAGTGAGAAAATGCTAATAAAATACAAAGTTGAAAAGATTTTGCTAGATATCGTTTGCATTATCCAATTTTCCTTTTCTATACCATCCATTTATCCATTTGTAACGGAACTCTTCGTGTTCGTGAAGGCCACCGTGAAGGTAAGGTGTTTGTTTTATTAAATATCACTACTAGCGGTTAGTTTTTGGATATACAAGGGTAGGTGGTTTCATATGACCCTTCAATAATTAACTTGAAATATACAATTTTACTGTTGTATATCAAACTGCTCTCCACTACTTCAAAGGCTTGTTTAATTTGCAACGTCATGGTTCTGTGGAGAGTGCCACTGTGCATTTTATACCATTCTTCCGAAGAACAATCTATAGTGCAGTAGAAAAGCGTGACTGAGAAACGTTGTGCTCTTCTCGTGTACTTTGACACTTTTGTTCTCTTGGTGAAACGAGAGAAGTTTTTCCTTTTCCATGCTAAATACATAGTGCTTGGATTGGGTGTTCCCTCTGAGTGCCAGATTGATGTTTGGCAAAATATTTACACATCGTAACTATCGCCGTCGCCACCTACAGGTTGGCTGGTAGCGGAGGTGATGATTGATTGCCATTTTAGGTGGATGTCAAATTAGACTGGGCAGTGTATCTATGGGTGGGGGTGTTGGCTAGTTTTTTTTGGACACAGCCGGTCTACGGGAAATATTTGTTCGGTAATAGGCTATTTCGCTTTGACACACTATTCCAAAAAGTCAGATTATCATAAAATTTTATTTTCTAGCAAGTAAATCAGCACAAGGTAAGGTATTATTAGCAAAAGTATTGTATTTTTTCCTGTCTATGGCAAGAATAAGACCACTGGTTTCATCTTATGATTCTTTAAAACTTAATTTATGTGATTGTTTTCACCTTATGTGAAAAATGGACAAGATGCAAAATAAAGAAGCCAAATGGTTAAATCCGTCCGAATAAGGTGGGTCGTCATTTAGTTTAGCGAGGCCTCTGTCACCCTTCCCATCCATACCAAAATGCCTTTGAGGTATTCCCTCATAATAATCGTAGTTGAGATGGATGTGACAAAACTAAGCCCAAAATAAGTTAGGATAAAAAGTGTTAAATTTATATAATTAGGTTTTTCGGCTGTCAGTCACATGAAAATGTTGATAATTTTAAATCATTGCCAATGTTTCGATCCGGATGTTTGGATCTTCATCAGGACTTCAATCACATCATTTCTGGATCGAAACGTTGGCAATGATTTGAAATTATCAACATTTTCATGAGACTTAAAGCCGAAAAATCTAATTATAAGCAACAGATCCAGAAAAAATACTTTAAGCTCTTTTAGTGGAATGTATTCAACCGTCTAAGACGAGTTAAGTCCTATCCATTTAATTCCACCAATTATTTCGATATCTTTGCAGATACGTATTTCGACCAGAACTGTGTTGTTCAACAGATCCAGTCGAAATCCCTGAAAGTTAAATTTATAGACATGAAGGTATACAAACTGTGATTTTCCGCATTTCTATGAAGCATCCGACATTTTGGCCAAGGTGCCGGCCAGAGTAGACGCGTCTACGCGACGTCGTGCGAAAGATGCACGCAAAGGAATAACAATTAATAATAATGAGCTGTCCAATCGTATGGACGCTTCGCTTCGCATCGTACTTCACAAGAACACGCCCTAGCGACTCTAATCTACGATCTAGTACGCACCTTCAATCGTATGCATGCACTGTCCATACCAGAACGAGATTAGCGAACGCGTGGTGCTTTGTTCCCTAAGAGCTCCCAAGGAGTTTCACCTCCATGAGATTTGTGTCCACATTGTGTCCCCAAGCAGCACATTTCCGACAGATTTGGTTGCAGCAACTTCAATGTGACCGTATTCGGTCACAAATAAGTTGCGGCAACTGAATTGTCACATGCGTGCTACTTGGGTCCACATAGACCTTTAGAGGCCATACGCTTGATTTACGATTTAGATATGTCCAAAATGGATATATTTTTATTTGCTGCACATAAAAGTCTTCTCCATTCAGCTCGGTCCATGGCAGCACGTCGCCAACCACGCAGTCTGCGGAGGGTCTGCAAATCGTCCTCCACCTGATCGATCCACCTTGCCCGCTGTGCACCTCGTCTTCTTATTCCCATCGGATCGTTGTCGAGAACGACATTCTGGCTACGTGCCCGGCCCAACGCAGTCTTGCGATTTTCACGGTGTGAACGATGGATGGTTCTCCCAGCAGCTGATGCAACTCGTGATTCATTCGCCTCCTCCACGTACCGTCCGCCATCTGCACCCCACCATAGATGGTACGCAACACTTTCCTTTCGAAAACTCCCAGTGCGCGTTGGTCCTCCACGAGCATCGTCCAGGTCTCGTGTCCGTAGAGAACTATCGGTCTTATAAGCGTTTTGTAGATAGTCAGTTTGGTACGGCGGCGAACTCTATTCGATCGGAGCGTCTTGCGGAGTCCAAAGTACGTACGATTTCCAGCCACTATATGTCTCCGAATTTTTCTGCTGGTATCGTTATCGGCGGTCACCAGTGAGCCCAAGTACACGAATTCTTCAACCACCTCGATTTCGTCACCACCGATAGAAACTCGTGGTGGGTGGCGTACATTGACCTCTCTTGAGCCTCTTCCTATCATGTACTTCGTCTTCGACGTGTTGATGACTAGTCCAATCCGTTTAGCTTCGCTTTTCAGTCTGATGTAGGCTTCCTCCATCCTCTCAAAGTTACGTGCCATGATATCAATGTCGTCGGCGAAACCAAATAACTGGACGGACTTCATGAAAATCGTACCACTCGTGTCAATCCCTATTATTTTTATTTATTCAGACTAAGGCCGAAGTGGCCTGTGCAGTATATAAGAGTCTTCTCCATTCGGCTCGGTCCATGGCTACACGTCGCCAACCACGCAGTCTACGGAGGGTTCGCAAGTCATCTTGCACCTGATCGATCCACCTTGCCCGCTGCGTACCTCGCCTTCTTGTGCCCGTCGGATCGTTGTCGAGAACCATTTTCACCGGGTTACTGTCCGACATTCTGGCTACGTGCCCGGCCCACCGCAGTCGTCCGATTTTCGCGGTGTGAACGATGGATGGTTCTCCCAACAGCTGATGCAACTCGTGGTTCATTCGCCTCCTCCACGTACCGTCCGCCATCTGCACCCAACCATAGATGGTACGCAGCACTTTCCTTTCGTGTCAATCCCTGCCCTTTGTATTACTCCCTCCAAAGCGATGTTGAATAGCAGACACGAAAGACCATCACCTTGTCGTAACCCTCTACGCGTTTCGAAGGGACTCGAGAATGCCCCTGAAACTCGAACTACGCACATCACCCGATCCATCGTCGCCTTGATCAACCGTATCAGTTTATCCGGAAATCCGTTTTCGTGCATTAGCTGCCATAGCTGGTCCCGATCGATTGTATCATATGTGGCTTTGAAGTCGATAAATAGATGATGTGTGGGCACGTTGTATTCGCGGCATTTCTGCAATACCTGACGTATGGCGAACACCTGGTCTGTGGTAGAGCGTTCACCCATAAATCCCGCCTGGTACTGCCCCACGAACTCTTGCAATTGGTGTTAGTCGGTGGCATAACATTTGGGAGAGTACCTTGTATGCGGCGTTCAGTAATGTGATTGCGCGGTAGTTTCTATTGTGAAGATGGGACACACGACACCTTCCATCCACTCCTGCGGCAGAACCTCATTCTCCCAAACCTTGGTAATCACCCAGTGCAGCGCTCTAGCCAGTGCCTCACCACCGTGGCACCGTGTTTAAACAGCTCTCCCGGTAGTTGGTCAACTCCAGGGGCTTTGTTGTTTTTCAGCCGGCCGATCTCCTCCTGGATTTCCTGGAGATTCGGAGCCGGAAGTCGCATGTCCTGCGCGCGTGCTCCTAGGTTCATTACCATACCGCCACCGTTGTCTGCAACATCGCCATTCAGGTGCTCTTCGTAGTGCTGCCGCCACCTTTGGATCACCTCACGCTCGTTTGTAAGAAGGTTCCCGTTTATGTCCTTACACATATCGGGCTGTGGCACGTGGCCCTTACGTGAACGGTTCAACTTCTCATAGAACTTTCGTGCGTTATTAGCGCGGTACAGTTCCTCCGTCTCTTCACGGTCTCGATCTTCCTGCTGGCGCTTTTTCCTCCGGAAAATCGAGTTTTGTCTGTTCCGCGCCCGTTTGTATCGTGCCTCGTTCGCCCTCGTACGGTGTTGCAGCAATCTCGCCCATGCTGCGTTCTTCTCCTCAACTAACTGCTCACATTCGCCGTCATACCAGTCGTTTCTCTGATCCGGAGCCACCGTGCCTAGTGCAGCGGTTGCGGTGCTTCCAATGGCGGATCGAATTTCTCTCCAGCCATCTTCAAGTGATGCTGCGCCTAGCTGCTCTTCCATTGGGAGTGCCACTTCCAGCTGCTGCGCATAGTCTTGGGTTGGTCTACCGTCTTGTAGCCGCTCAATGCTTAGCCGCGGCGGACGACTCCAACGCGTGTTGTACACCGTCGAGAGTTTTAAACGCAGACATACTGCAACGAGGTAGTGGTCAGATTCAATATTCGCACTGCGGTAAGTGCGTACGTTCGTGATGTCGGAGAAGAATTTACCGTCGATTAGAACGTGGTCGATTTGGTTTTCCGTTACTTGATTAGGTGATTTCTATGTGGCCTCGTGGATATTCTTGCGGGGGAAGAAAGTGCTTCGGACTACCATTCCGCGGGAGGCTGCAAAGTTTATGCATCGTTGGCCGTTGTCGTTCGATACGGTATGCAGACTATTCATGTCACCGATGACGATTTTGACGTCCCGCAGTGGGCATCCATCGTATGTCTGCTCCAGCTGTGCATAGAACGCTTCTTTCTCGTCGTCGGGTCTCCCATCGTGTGGGCAGTGCACGTTGATGATGCTATAGTTGAAGAAATGGCCTTTTATCCTCAGCTTGCACATCCTTGCGTTGATTGGCTGCCACCCAATCACGCGTTGGCGCATCATTCCCAGCACTATGAAGCCGGTTCCCAGCTCGTCGGTGGTGCCACAGCTTTGGTAGAAGGTAGCCGCTCGATGCTTTTTGTGAATGATCTTTGCACCACAATTAAATCCTCGAAAGCGATTATTTAAAATTCTTTCGAGTTGTGTCATCTTTGGTAGATTGCTGTGCCCTCCATGCTAACGTCAACACATTGATAAACTGGTGCACGCTAAATGGAATGGAAATCAACATCAAAAAATGCAATGTAGATCGAGAAGTCCGTCTGGCTTCGATTATAATATGTCTGCCGCCAGTATCACAAGAGTCAGCACCGTCATAGACCTTGGCGTCCAGCTAGATTCCAGGCTCAACTTCAATTTGCACATAACTACAACAACCGCCAAGGCGTATGCAATGTTTGGGTTTATAAAACGAAACGCTCAGGAATTTAAAGATATATACTGCTTGAAAACTTTCTACTGTGCCCTGGCCCGCAGTACACTGGAATACGTTGTCCTATAGTGTAGGCTCCATATCATGTAGTGCAGAGTAATCGGATCGAGCGAATTCAACGAATTTTCATTCGATTTGCGCTTCGTCGACTCCAGTGGAATGACCCCGTCCGCCTTCCCCAATATGAGCATCGCTGTGGATTAACTCATTTGTCATCACTGGATAGCAGGAGAATCCTTCTTCAACGGGTGTTCGTGTTCGATATGCTGTCCCACAACATTGACTGTCCGACGCTGCTGAGTTTTGTACCGAGCACATTTGATATAGACCAGTTGGTCTGAAGTCTAAAATAATTTGGATAATTAGAATATCCTATTTGGACATATCTAAACAGTAAATCATGCGCATGGCTTCAAGGCGGTTATATGAATATCATGGATTGCTATTGGCTATGTATCGAGCCCAGTTGCCTTGGTAAACTGAGTAATGTCAACATCAACGTTCCTGCGAGATCAACCCGCCATACAGATTTCCTACGTCTTCCAGCACACCGCACCGTTTTTGGACAAAATAACCCGTTTGATATTTGTTGTCGATGTTTTAATAAAGTGTATGTTTATTTTGATTATAATATGACCAAGTGTGTGTTTAAAGGTAGTATAATTAGTTAGTAGTACCTGTCTGTACGATTAGTTAGAAGACAAGTAAACAAATAAATAAATTAGTATACATCATATTCAGGATATTACCAGCCATGCTTACGATTTACGATCTATGTTCGTCCAAATATGACGTTTTGAGCTCCCAGATTTTCGTATGAGAACATATCTAAGCTTTTCTTCAGATGCATGGTTTTCAGGGATCTAAATGAACATAACAGTTTGGTTTGGTACCTAGCATTATTAACATCGGTTTGGTACCTAGCATTATTGGCACGTTAGAATTATTGGTCTTAACAAATATTTGGAGAACTTATAACGTCGTATTCGAAAATTTCTAAGTCTTAAGCTATACATTATCTAATATAATATTCAGGGACCTGATTGATTAGGAAAAGTCGTTATCGACTTTGTACCGAGCGTAGTTGACCTTCTAAACAAACTGGTCTGAACTCCAGAATGATTTTATGAACTAAGATCATCGTTTTTGCACGTATTTTAATCGTAAATCGCATGGCATGTGGACACCATGGGTTGATATTGATTTTGTATTAAACCCAATTGACTTAGTAGCCAAACAGGTCTGAGCTCCAGACTGATTTGAAGAACATAGAATATCAGATTTGGACATATCTAAAATGTAAAATATGCGCATGGCGTCTAAGGATATGAGGACATTTAAACCGAGCTCAATTTTCCTGAAAGATCTACTGATTTAAACTTAGATCGAGTTGTCGGAAATTCTGAGTGATTTGGAGAACATAGAACATCTGGCTTGGACATACACCCAGGTTTTTTTTTACACGGTTTGGTTTTGGTCGTTTAAGACCTTCAGCGTCAATGAAACAATGAGTTAACCCCACGAAAAAATTCACAAAAAATCAAAGAAAATTCAGGGGGTATTTACAAAGCTGTGAAAGTTCAGGTTAACCGAGGAATTAATGAATTCCAACCGCGTAAAAAAAACCTGGGTGTATCTATATTGCTTCAGAGCCTCTTGAAAGAAGGCTTCCGGGCCTCTTGAAGGAAGGCTCCCAAGCCTCTTGAAAGGAGCCTTCCGAGCCTCTTGAAAGGAGGCTTCCGAGCCTCTTGAAAGGACGCTTCCGAGCCTCTTGAAAGTACGCTTCCTGGCCTCTTGAAAGGAGGCTTCCGAGCCTCTTGAAAGGACACTTCCGAGCCTCTTGAAAGGACGCTTCCGAGCCTCTTGAAAGGAGGCTTCCGAACCTCTTGAAAGGAGGCTTCCGAACCTCTTGAAAGGAGGCTTCCGAGCCTCTTGAAAGGAGGCTTCCGAGCCTCTTGAAAGGAGGCTTCCGAGCCTCTTGAAAGGAGGCTTCCGAGCCTCTTGAAAGGAGGCTTCCGAGCCTCTTGAAAGGAGGCTTCCGAGCCTCTTGAAAGAGGCTTCCGAGCCTTTTAGGAAAAAAGCCTGTATGCCCTTAAACAAAGACTTCCAAACCTTTAAATTCTTAGTTCAGAAGCATATTTTTAACATATCAAAATTTTTGATTTTAAATTTGGTTGGAATTGTAATACGTCCGCCAATACGCATATTTGTTCGTGGTACCCACTGGGGCCAGCGAAGGTACCCCTAGGGGTACATGTACCCCAGGTTGAGAACCGCTGGTCTAGTCTAAATGGGTGCTCAGTGGGTATGATTTTTTTATGGAAAAAAATCGAATAAAAATATGGGAAAATCCATCCCAACCACTTTTTTACTTTTTTTACACGTACATTTTTTACATTTTTACGAAGAGACTCTAGAAAACCTCCAGTGATTTCATCAAAGAAAAAAAATGGCTCGATAAAATTATTTTGATTTCGATTTTCAGGACGGCTACGCAGTCTTGAATTATTATTGAATTATTGAAACAAGATGTATATTTGTCCGACGTTTCGACACGGAGATGGTGTCTTCATCAGGGGAAAAATACGGTGTTTGTTCCTATATAGTCTATTGTTTAGTCTAACTTAACTGTCTGGCGTGGATTTTTCTGGTATATAACTTCAAGAACACATAATTTCAAAAGCATTGACACTAACAGATAACGCGAATTTTCTTCACGGAATTTCTGTCTGAAAGAATATTCGCGTTATCTGTTAGTGTCATTGTTTTTGAAATTATGTGTTCTAAACACCGACACCATCCCCGTGTCGAAACGTCGGACAAATATACATCTCAATAGCTCATTATTTTGATTTTTTTTATCATAGATGTATGATTTATCTTACTAATATACCTACCCGACAAAAGCTTTCGAATGATCATAATTTCAGGCATTTTTGAAAGCCACGTGTAAATACTGGCCTAGCCCAAGGGAGAATCACTCATTACCTTTCATATATCGTTGTTTGCCTCTTTAATGCACGAGAAAGCAACAACACCGGTTGGTTTGTAATTCTGCATTGAATCCTTATTCTTTCCATCAGCAAACCAGCAACACGGTTTTTGTTATTTTTGTTCTGTAGATATTTATATAATGTGCGATTGCCAGACGACTGAATGAAAGTACAGGTTGCAAGGAGCATTACTCCGAGAGCATCATAACGACCCCCCAAACAAAGCCCTAGCGGATGCCATGCAACACCTTCTCGCGTGGCAGGAAAAGCAAATACTTCCCGCTCGCAGGAGAAAAGGAAAACACTCTCTGCTTCCCTCTCAGAGCAGACAGGACGCGGCGATGCTGCTGGGGCTCATCAAGTGGCAGGACCTTATGGTGTATGATTTTTTCCGAGGTGATTCCTCGGTAAGCTTCAGTACCACGGTCGCTTCCTCGAGAGACAAGCCAGGCGCGCGAGGCGTTGTAGTCGCGGTTAAGTTCACATCATGGTATGGCACTTGGATTTGGATTACTGTCTGAAGATTATGAGCTGGCAAAGGCGTAATCAGCCGTAATAGAGGATTAGATCGCATTGAGCTTTCAGTGGATTATCTCGTAGTTTATACTTCGCGCGAAATGGGGCGGAAAAACTAAAATCGCTTCAACGAGAACGGTGGAGGGAAGAAAATCGTTTACTGTGAATGGTGAAAAGGGCGGCCAGGAGTTCTCCATCGAGCACAAAGAATCTGTAAGAATTGTAATCTGATATTCTTTCATTTAGGTGAAAATTTCCTGACCGCTTTCGTTTCAGTAGCAGTGGTATTTTCTCCTACGACCATATGATAATTGAAAAGAAAAGCCAAGTCTGTGTTCGTGTTTACCTACTGAAAGAAAAGTGAATAAATCTTAGCGATAAGGAGCAGGATTACGATATAGAAGGCTTCGATTTAATTAGCGTGAAGGTGTGGAAAAATAGTGCAGTAGAATCAAGTGTGAAGATAAGAGCTCAGGTGGTAAAATAGTTTACATTATCAAGCGGATTAGTGGGCAAGAAGCAGCCAGCAGATTACCAACAAGCAAGGAAAAAAGACCCAAGGCTGGGAAAATCTCAACACCCCCCACTCTCGTGTTTCTTGTTACGTAGTGACACGCAAACCGCACACACCAATGTGCAGTTCAGGCAACGACGCCTAGGTGCTTCAATCAGCTGTATGGATGTGTGTGTGGATAGAAGGATCTTCTTCTATTACACATAGCCCTCTTTACAGGCTCCCTCGCTCGCGCTTTCCTTCAATATCCTGCCCGCCTATCTCCGGTCGCATTGATATTTCCACGTGTTTGTGGGCTGTTGTGTCGTGCCGGAGCTGCGAAGCTTGGTCGTCATCAGTGCCAAAGGAATAAAGCATTGATTGAAAGCACTGTTTCTCATCGCGCTCGCTGCCATCACATTTGGATCTGTCTCTTTTGGGTTACACCGAACAACTGTATAGCCGCACGATAACGATATATCCGAAAAGTGGACCCTTACAAGGCTCTTGAGCATTGAATCATAGTGCCACCGAGGAAAAGCGAAACCAGACAGAGATAAACTGTGTAAGTTATCATTTATCCATCTATGTTGATTTATCATCGTCGTTGAATGTTGTCAACATTGGAAAGGAGGAGCTTGATGATACTTTTGATATTTTGGTCGAATCTAAGTGATTGATAAACAAGAGTAATGTGGTAATATCAATAGCTAATATCAGATATCATCAGTAATTCAGTTAGTTAGTGCTAGTTTTTAAGTTGTTGTACCTTGATATGGTTAGAAAAAGCTTATATCAAATATTGGCAGTGTACCTTCTCAATACTCAATTTCGTAGTAGTCACATCTGAATTTTGTTAGTTTTATTTTATAAATGAAAAGCATTTTATAAACGAAATCGAGCTTAAATCCATTTTTGAGCTAGGGCAATAAGTTGTAGTAATTTGGGGATTCATCATAATGGTCATCTATACCAATAGCAGTTCCTGAAGTCAGGTTTGAGGCTAAACTGTATAGCAGAAACACCTTTTTTAGCCATTTGTACTGATGCTGGGAAAATATCGAGTAAGGGGTTTAAATTCGTACCTACTCTTGTGAAATGGTTGTTCGAGGAACACACGGTAATTCTGTAATTCTTGTTACTCAACTACTTCTCAATATTGAAATGGTTTTGTGGATAGAGCTAAATCCCGGGTTTGGTATCATATGCTATGCATTGATTTCCAACAATGAACAGATAGTGAGTGTGCAAGATGTACTTCTGGTATTCATCAAGGATCATAAGCCGGCTGAACATATCTTTCGTCGTTGATCGGCCTATACGAAAACCAGCGAGTTTTCGCAAACAAAGGTTTCCTCAAGTGGTCTCAGTCTGTTAAACAGAATAAGCAACAGAATTTTGTTTGCCGAATTCAGAAGGGTAATCCACTCTAGTCTGAGCCCTTCCTCATAGATCAGACGTTTGGGGCCATATCACCAGCAAGTATGCAGTTCTTCATCCTCCCATATTTTCTGAATAATGTGGTGGATCGATTGATGCAGCTGCTCGCATAGCTCGCTCAGCACATTCAGAGTTTTCTTAACCTTATGCGTTGGTGATTGAACAGCTTGACCGTCACCTATGTCCATCCTGCTTCTTATTAATACACCTTCGTTTTAACCATTCAACAAATCATCGAAGTGCTCTTTCCACCTGGCTGTAACCATAGTCTTGTCAATCTTGCTTTGTAATAGCGCATCTTACCTCTTTGGGCATATGCACGTTAGGCATAAAAGCGTTAAGCATAATGAACGTTTCTTAAAAACTTATTCCCCGAAAAGCAAGTAGAAGTAGCATGTTAGTCAAGTTAAGAGGGGATTCGAGCTTAATGATGCCTTACATTTCCCTAAAAAAAAGTCCGGCGAATTTTCGTCCTCAAGTATTTTAAATGGAGCCGGACTTTTTCGTGTCGAAATTCCGTCTTTCCGCTTCTTATAAAATCCACGGGAACAAAATCCGTGAACACGATTCACGAGATGTTAGATTGCCTTTATCCGGTATAACGCTTGGTAGATACTGCAATGCAACGCTCTGGATTGACACCTTTTCGTAGTGTGTTACGGAATAAGATCTACTATTCTTATTAATACTTATTAGTGATGGTCGGAAGAGTTTGAAATGATTATAATTTAATTTCACATGATCAACTGCCTGACGATCCTTCCTCAGGCCATCTGCGAGTTGTGGTGCCTGCCTAGGATGTTGGCTCCGCCAAAGCAACCGACGGCCGCTCAAAGCGCACAAGCCCAAGTCCTTGTTTTAAGTGGGACGCTAGATCTTACGCAGATCTTACACGACGGCCCTCCGACGAGACAGGAGGTTTGCGCAGGCCCAATAATCCGCCTTTTAAAACAATCATTAAGAACGACATAGAAGATAATACGACACGATGCAATCGGCGACGAATAATGGATCACGATTGGAAGTTTGGAACATGGAACTGCACGTCGCTAGGCTTCGCAGGTTGAGAAATCTGCTAGACAGAACAGAAAGTGTGGAAAAGCGGGCACCGAGCGGCTACCTTCCACCAAAGCTGTGGCATCACCAACGAGCTGCGAACGGCTTCATAGTTTTGGGCAAGATGCGCCAACATGTGATTGGGTGGCAGTCAACCAACGCAAGGATGTTCAAGCTGAGGATAAAAAGCCGTTTCTTCAACTATAGGATTATCAACGTGCACTGCCCACACGAAGGGAGACCTGACGACGAGAAAGTAGCGTTCTATGCACTGCTGGAATCGTTATCGGCGACATGAACGGTCAGGTAGGAAGGGAGGAGATGTATAGACCGGTTATCGGACCGGATAGTCTGCACACCGTATCTAATGATAACGGCCAACGATGCATAAATTTTGCAGGCTCCCGCTAAATGGTAGTCCGAAGCACCTCCTTCCCCCGCAAGAATATCCACAAAGCCACATAGAAATCACCTAATCAAGAAGCGAAAAACCAAACCGACTAAGTTCTAATCGATGGTAAATTCTTCTCCGACATCACGAACGTCCGCACTTACCGCAGTGCGAATATTGAATCTGACCTCGTTGCAGTATGTCTGCGCTCAAAACTCTCGACGGTGTTGAACACGCGTCGGAGTCGTCCGCGGCGGCTAAACATTGGGCGGCTACAATACTAGTCCAAGACTACGCACAGCTACGGAAGAGCAGCTACGTCTCTTGAAGAGATATTCGAACCCCCATTGGTAGCACCGCAACCGCTGCACTTGGCATGGTGCCCCCGGATCAGAGAAACGACTGGTATGACGGCGAATGTGAGCAGTTGATGGAAGAGAAGAATGCAGCATGGGCGAGATTGCTGCAACACCGCTCGAGGGCGAACGAAGCACGATATAAACGGGCGCGGAACAGACAAAACTCGATTTCCGGAGGAAAAAGCGCCAGCAAGAAGATCGAGAAACGCGTAGAGGGTTACGGTAAGGTAATGGTCTTTCGTGTCTGCTATTCAACATCGCTTTGGAAGGGGTAATACGAAGATCAGGGATTAACACGAGAGGTACAATTTTCAATAAGTCCGTCCAGCTATTTGGCTTCGTCGACGACATTGCATTCTTCAGGCGGCCTTTTTCTGCAAGTACATCCTAGCAAGTCAGGCTCACTGCGTTAATCACACCTTCGATTTCGACCTCCCGCGAGGGGACATAAACCAAATATTCAACATTGTACGCCCTGTCGCCAGCAATTTCATTTGCCACCTGGTATGTAGGTGCGGTGATGCGTAGTTTGTTCCTGTTGATCTGATTAAAATCAAGCTTCGGAAAACGACGCGTCAAATCTCGTTTAATGCCGAGAAAATCTTGGCTTTTTACTTTCTGACGAAAGTAAACAACCCAAGGCCCAGGTGAAGCCGCATGGTACAATCGAGTGCGCCCTCCATCTTTAGCAGGCCCATTGCCTTCCCCAGTCTCCGCCTCCATTCTCACCCCGCAAGGTGGAAGGATAATTTTGCTTATACTAACTTAAAACTAATAGCAAAATAGAAAAAAAAACTTAAAAAACTGATTTGATTAGTTCTAAGCAGTCCCACTCAGTATTAAACAGAAAGGAGAACAATAAAAAGCTTTGCCACTTATTTGCCCCTGCTGCTGTAGGTAGCAGCAGTAACAATAGCCTGCTTCACTGGCATCGCCAGAAGCAGCTACTTCACTCGCCGACAGTGATCGCCTTGGATCCGTAGGTAGGAGCGCACCACACAATAGCCTTTTCACTACCGAACAGCACACATATAAACACACATATACACTCATATACATATATCATACATAAATAAAACACGTACACGATTTTTATTATATATTAGGTATCTATATTACTGGAAGCGTTTGGGACGGGAGGTCCACGCTTTCTTCCTTTCCCCACGATTCCAAGCTATTAACCTTCCGGGACTCGCATGGTCCTAGATCGCTCATGCAGCCGCGTCCGTCTTGTGAGCGACAAGCGAGCTTTTTTCGAAGGTGTTGTGCTTTTTACAATGGTGCGAGTCCCGGAAGGTTAAGTGACTTTAGGTATTCCTGAAGTCGCTCAATATCTAGGAGTCATCTCTGCGGTACATACTGCGTAGTTGGCCTGGCCATATGAAAAGAAAAATGACGGAGTTCAGAAACCATCATTTTCCAGGATACTTTCAAGTATTGGCTACGCATGTATGAGATTAGATTAAATTAGATTAGATTAAATCAAAATAAAGTAAAAAGGCACTGTTCAAAAATCAAAAATCTCCTCGTCATAAGAATCGCAGGTATTTCCAAAGTTATTTTCCAAAACATCGATGTCTGTCTATACAATAATTATTGTAGATTCAGCTTTTGAATGTAATATGATTTTGTTATGGAAAATGGTACAAATCCATAAGATAAATATGAAAATCTGTTAAATATATCAAGTGATTTGATTGCATAAAAATGATTCAAAGACATGGTAAATAAAATCATACAACTTTAATTATTTGCGAGGATTGGTAATATACGAAGCGTTATATACAACGGTAATAGTTGCAACGTAACGTATGAGTACTCTATACGTTTTATAAAACATGAGATCCTGTGAAATCATATGTTTTTGCTTTAACACAAAGCAAAGCATTTGTATGTAGAATTAAAATTTCAAAATTATTTGAATAGATATATGCGAACATGGATTGAATCCTAAAGAGAAATAACAAGTATCTCACTTATCATCTCTGTATACATATAGGATATTTAACATACCACGAGAGACTTTTCTCGCCAGCTGTCATGATAGAGAACTGATTCGGGATGCTATATCCTATGATAAATTTCTTCTTTTTTTTATCTATTGCGTTTATTTGACAGGCTCAGGCGTGTATAACACTTAACGGAGCCGAGACTTATGATATTTACAATCGATATCATCTTATTATCAACAGTTAGTAAGGGGAAAGGGTATAGACCAAGATACTCGTGGCGACGTGGCGGTTAGATTGCGTAATTTCAGGACGGACTAGGTTGGGATTTAGGTTTGAGGTATTACAGCTGCTCATCCGGGTATTTGACGTCATTAACGGTATGGCGTAGCGTCGGGCTCGAGTTGTGGTTCGTCAGGGAGCATCTTCCGGATGGCCATAGCTTCGTATTACACAACACATAAGACAACAATAAGACAAAAACAAAACAAAAACGAGAAAGAGAGAAAAAAAAAGGGGGAATTAGACTTTTATGTCAGACGAGCAAAGAAAGGCATAGATGGCCTGCATATAAACCACATCGCGATCCCCCAAAACACCTCTTACTTCCCTGTAGGGTTGTTTACCTCGGGCCACAAGGGTATCCAATAGTTGCTCTCTGGAGGCGTCGTTTTCCGAGCAATACCAAACTACGTGATCGATGTCATCGTAACCGGCTCCACACCTACATAGGTTGCTATCGACCAGGTTTATTCTATAGAGGTGTGCGTTTAGTGAATAGTGATTGGACATAAGTCTCGACATCGTGCGAATGAAGCCTCGGCTTAAGTCCTCACCTCTGAACCACGCTCGCGCAGAAACTTTAGGAACTATGGAAAATAGCCACCGTCCAAGTTCATTGTGTGACCAAATCGTTTGCCAATTTTGAAGAGTACTCTGACGGACTAATGGGAAAAACTCGTTACTCGAGATTTGTCTATCATAAACTTCACCTTCCTGTGCGCCCACCTTTGCTAGCGAGTCCGCCTTCTCATTGCCATAGATTAGGCAATGGGATGGGACCCATACAAAGGTAATCTTGAATGATCTTTCGACCAAATCACGCATCTGCTCTCTTACAGTTGTAAGAAAGTAAGATGCGTGCTTAACAGGTTTCATCGACCGGAGTGCCTCGATAGAACTAAGACTATCCGAGAAGATGAAACAATGGTCTACGGGCTGATAGGAAATTATCCCCAAAGCGAAATTAATTGCTGCCAGCTCAGCAACATAAACCGAACACGGTTCTTGAAGTTTTCGGAAGGTGGTTGAATTTACGTTGAAAACACCGAAGCCAGTGGATCCGTTAATGCGAGAACCATCAGTGAAATATCTGTTATTGCAATTTACATAACTTTGAGAAGATTGAGGAAGCCTACATCAGACTGAAGAGGGAAGCTAAGCGGATCGTACTAGTCATCAACACGTCGAAGACGAAGTACATAATAGGAAGGGGTTCAGCAGAAGACGAACCACCCACTTACAGTTTGCATCGGTGGTGACGAAATCGAGGTGGTAGAAGAATTTATGTACTTGGGCTCACTGGTAACTGCCGCAAATGATACCAGCAGAGGAATTCGGAGACGCATATTGGCTGGAAATCGTACGTACTTTGGACTCTGCAAGACGCTCCGATCGAATAGAGTTCGCCGCCGTACCAAACTGACAATCTACAAAACGCTCATTATACCGTTAGTCCTCTACGGACACGAGACCTGGACGATGCTCGTGGAGGACCAACGCGCACTTGGAGTTTTCGAAAGGAAAGTGCTGCGTACCATCTATGGTGGGGTGCAGATGGCGGACGATACGTGGAGGAGACGAATGAACCACGAGTTGCATGAGCTGCTGGGAGAACCATCCATCGTTAACACCGCGAAAATCGCACGACTGCGGAGGGCCGGGCACGTAGCCAGAATGTCGGACAGTAACCCGGTGAAAATGGTTCTCGACAACGATCCGACGGGCAGAAGCAGGCGAGGTACGCAGCGGGCAAGGTAAATCGAATGGAGAAGACTCTTATATACCACACCGGCCACTTCGGCCTTAGTCTGAATAAATAATAATAATGTACGTACTTATTCATATACTATCCCAGAACGCACTTAAAACAAATCAGAAAATGTTATTTTTCCAGATTTGATTTGATAGATTCGTCCTAGTTTAAAATTATTTGTAAGTATTAATTGTAGTATTATTGTAAGTAAGTAACATCGGTAAAGAGTTGCAAGCATCATCAAATATTTGATGTTTCCACAGTACACGATTTGCCATTTCTGCAAATATTTGTTTTGCACAGTGTTGCAATTATTTGATGAACGAATATTTGACAAGTCAGTACACACAAAGCAAATATATTTGTTGAATTTGGCAAAAAAATTTCATTTAGACAAACAGTGTACTGAATGCTTTATTGTTACTTGTTAGTGATGGTCGGAAGAGTATGGAATGAATATAATTTGATTTTACATGACCGACATATTCCACCTTTTAGATGGAGTAAATTATAAAATGCCACTCAATCAACCTAAGGCTGGTTTTGATGCTGACGACATGAATCTCTAAGCTCCATGGCGCTCATCAATTAGGAAAAAGCGGATATAAATTTGGTGAATATGCTGAACACTCTGACTGTATTGAGCTCTGTATAAAGATTCCTAAATACCGAACGCAATGAAATCAGATCATAGTACAAACACGAATTCGGACTTCATAAGCCGAAGCAAAAATATGTTTGAACTTCAGTACCGTCGATGGTGGTGTCCTTGAAAACACGAGGTGAAACAATATTGGATCCCGAAAAGTTCGTCCTTAAGCCGAAGTTCAGACTATTACTTTAGTAAAATTCATTCGATTTATATTGAAGAAATTCAAGAGAATATTTCGTTAAAGTCTAAACCTTAGAAAAATCAAACTGCTGCTGTATAGATTGTTTAAAAAAAAATTAAATTAAAAAGTCTTCGCAGACTTTTTGTATACCCCCCCCCCCTCGCCCCCCTTCGTACACTAACGAAGACTTTTTTAGCCCCCCCCCCCCTTAAGAGTCTACGTGGATATAAACAGTCCTTTAATTTTTGTAACATTATGTACTTGCCTTGCCGTACTAAGAGTCGCCTATTAAAGACGACTCCACAATCAAAGGATATTTTTGGGAAAGTCTCATTTTCGGGCAATTCCTAATTCTTGAACAAATTATCGTTAGCTTGAGTGTATTCACTTGTCATAAATCGATTTTGTAGTATTCCACTACTTTATTGTAGCTTTGACAGATACGTATTTCGATCTCTATAGTAACGCCGTCTTCAGTGTCCCTTACTTGACGTCGAGTTACCGATCCGGAGATAGTGAGTTCGATTCTCGGTCCGGTCTAGGATGAAATTTTTCGACACCCTGGGTAAAGTGCATCCATTGTACTTGCCACACAAGATACATACTCCATGCAATGTCGGGCATAGAAAAGCTATCAATTAATAACTGAGGAAATACTAATAGAATACTAAGTTGAAAGGCAGGCCAAGTTCCAGTTGGAATGTAGAGCCATTGAAGAAGAAACAGGACATGATAAGAAAATAAACACGATTTTGACTTCAAAAACCGTAACTTCTCTACTCCATCTATAGGGGTTTTCGTTTTTCTAAAAAGTATGTAGTTCTCATTGCGTGAGCTTCTTTTATTTCATAAATTCTTTCATTTCACTTCTAATAGTAATTTATAAAAAAAAAAACTAAGTTTATCCTGCCGCAAGCGTGCGGGATAATCCACGCTCTATTTGAAAAGAGCAAATAGAATGAATAGCCTTATCGTACCGTTAGAATAATCCGGATTAAGAACTCTCGAGCCAACTTTTAGAAGCACAGAGAGCACTCATCTCATCCTTTTCGCTTTCCACCGCTTCTTGACTATATACTATGCCGGGGCCACGCACTATAGCTCACTTGGTTTCTCCGACTTCTGCCACTGTGTTTGCTCAAGCACCGCACTAAAAATAGCCCGACGTCATTACTCGGCTCTAGCCGCACGGAATTAGTGGCGGCAACCATCGCCACCCATCATAAACCCTTGGTTTGTTCATATCAACAGAAGCATTCGAGCTTCGATGATGGGCTGTTCTCTGAACGAACATGTGTCAGAATCTCATTTGTGTACTGGACGATGATGCGATGGTGGAACGCCTCTCGTGTCAGAAAACATTTTACAAGCGGTTTCCTTGTGCAGACCAGAAGGGTAGAAACACTTTTAAGGCACCACCCGTCAGCCAGCCACTTGATCAGGAAATGAGCGCGGAAAGTTCTCTGCTCAAGGATAGGATGTTATCGTTAGTGGCCTTCTTCGTGCATTGGTGGGCAGGAACAGTAACCGTCCTGGCAGGATATAAAGTATTACACAGCCACTCTACAAGCGCAATGCAATAGAAGGAAACACGCGATAGAAGCTTGTTTGTAATTATTTTTTATTGCATCACTGCAATAATATATCATAAATTGATACAATTAAGAAAAATATCGTAAAAAAGCGTTAGAGTGTTTATGGAAATTGCCTAATAACTACTCGAGACATTGGAAATTGAGTCAAGTGCGAGGCGCTGAAAACGGCTTACTGTTTTGGTCAAAACACGCATCTGAGTAGTTGCATTTAAGTGGTGAAATATAATAAAACAAATGGCAAATGGATACATCGAAGCTTTTTAGTGAAATAGCACTATCCATGAAATTTTCAATATAACTAAAGCTACAAAGAAAAACTTTGATCCTAATAATAAGTGTTGCCGAATTGAGTGTATGGGTAATAATTTGTCGGTTTTTAGGCGAAAAAAGTGTCAAAATAATAGATAGGATGTAGGAAAAACCAAAATTTCCCACACTTTGATGAATCCTCTAACATTTCAGCGAGGCAAAACGTCCTAGTGGGACTAACCTACAATGTACAATGCGTCTCCACGCTACAAGTACGTCCTACATTCTGATTGTCAGTTTTCGTGATGTTTGTTTGTCCGGCGGGCCGCCCTCCTATGGACGCGTTGCGACTTCTGGTTCAATTGTTGTGGAGAGGGAGGAATCGGTAGAGATGATCTATTCTCTCGGATATCGGTACTGGACTATCCGTAATAACACTTCATCGGTGATAACACTATCAATTTTCGGAATTCAGTAGTTTGAATATACAATTCGATCGGTGAAATAGAATCTTCATCAAACAGACTACAAAACGATTTTGTACGGAATTCCAGTAAACTTTTTCGAACTTTCAGAGCCAATTCGAAAATTACCTGCAGATTGTCTCCAATCCTTTACGGAGAAAATTAGTAACTTTTTTCAACTGTTCAAGGATTTCCAAATTATTTATGTCGATCATGAAATAAGAGAAAAATCATATGGAATATACATATTAAAACAAACATTTTGAGAGTAGTTAAGTGTTGTGATAGGAAAAAAACCTGAGTTAGAACTTACAGATATTTATCAATAGAATTGTTTGAATATCTAGTAGCTTGCACATTCTGTATTAACATTCTTTGCAAAAGAATATATTTTCAACGATTGCCTATTTTGCATTTCCCTGCTATGGTTTTTTTTTAGTTAGGTGTATAGGTATAGAATCGGGGGCAGCAGGGACTATGTCCAAGGGCTTGACGATCCCTCCCCAGGCCATCTGCGAGTTGTGGCGCCTGCCTAGGATGTGGTGGGGTTAGACAGTGGGCCCTGTTAAACCTCTATAAAAAGCTGCATGTATCCGCAAGTAGGCTCCGCCAAAGCGACCGTGTGCCGCTCAAAGCGCACAACCCCAAGTCCTGGTGTTAGGTGGGACGCTAAACAGCCCTGGCACGACGGCCCTCCGACGAGACAGGAGGTTTGCGCAGGCCCAATAAGCCGCCTTTAAAAACAACTATTACGAACGACATAGAAGATAATACGACTCGATACAATCGGCAACGACCTAGGCGACGAATAAAGGATCACGATTGGAAGCTTGGAACATGGAACTGCAAGTCGCTACGCTTCGCAGGTTGCGACAGGATAATCTACGATGAATTACATCCCCGCAACTTCGATGTCGTAGCGCTGCAGGAAATCTGCTGGACAGGACAGAAAGTGTGGAAAAGTGGGCATCGAGCGGCTACCTTCTACCAAAGCTGTGGCACCACCAACGAGCTGGGAACCGGCTTCATAGTGCTGGGAAAGATGCGCCAACGCGTGATTGGGTGGCAGCCAATCAACGCAAGGATGTGCAAGCTGAGGATAATAGGCCGTTTCTTCAACTATAGCATCATCAACGTGCACTGCCCACACGAAGGGAGATCCGACGACGAGAAAGAAGCGTTCTATGCGCAGCTGGAGCAGACATACGATGGATGCCCACTGCGGGACGTCAAAATCGTCATCGGTGACATGAACGCTCAGGTAGGAAGGGAGGAAATGTATAGACCGGACCGGTATCGAACGACAACGGCCAACGATGCATAAACTTTGCAGCCTCCCGCGGAATGGTAGTCCGAAGCACTTTCTTCCCCCGCAAGAATATCCACAAGGCCACATGGAAATCACCTAATCAAGTAACGGAAAACCAAATCGACCACGTTCTAATCGACGGTAAATTCTTCTCTGACATCACGAACGTACAACGTGATCAACACGCGTCGGAGTCGTCCGCCGCGGCTTAACATTGGGCGGCTACAAGACGGTAGACTAGCCCAAGACTACGCGCAGCAGCTGGAAGTGGCACTCCCAATGGAAGAGCAGCTAGGCGCAGCATCTCTTGAAGATGGCTGGAGAGATATCCGCCATTGGAAGCACCGCAACCGCTGCACTAGGCACGGTGGCTCCGGATCAGAGAAACGACTGGTATGACGGCGAATGTGAGCAGTTATTTGAGGAGAAGAATGCAGCATGGGCGAGATTGCTGCAACACCGCACGAGGGCGAACTAGCCACGATACAAACGGGCGCGGAACAGACAAAACTCGATTTTCCGGAGGAAAAAGCGCCAGCAGGAAGATCGAGACCGTGAAGAGACGGAGGAACTGTACCGCGCTAATAACGCACGAAAGTTCTATGAGAAGTTGAACCGTTCACGTAAGGGCCACGTGCCACAGCCCGATATGTGTAAGGACATAAACGGGAACCTTCTTACGAACGAGCGTGAGGTGATCCAAAGGTGGCGGCAGCACTACGAAGAGCACCTGAATGGCGATATGGCAGACAACAGTGGCGGTATGGTAATGAACCTAGGAGCACGCGCGCAGGACATGCGACTTCCGGCTCCGAATCTCCAGGAAATCCAGGAGGAGATCGGCCGGCTGAAAAACAACAAAGCCCCTGGAGTTGACCAACTTCCAGGAGAGCTGTTTAAACACGGTGGTGAAGCACTGGCTAGAGCGCTGCATTGGGTGATTACCAAGGTTTGGGAGGATGAGGTTCTGCCGCAGGAGTGGATGGAAGGTGTCGTGTGTCCCATCTATAAAAAGGGCGATAAGCTGGATTGTAGCAACTACCGCGCAATCACATTGCTGAACGCCGCCTACAAGGTACTCTCCCAAAAATTATGCCGTCGACTAACACCAATTGCAAGAGAGTTCGTGGGACAGTACCAGGCGGGATTTATGGGAGAACGCTCTACCACTGACCAGGTGTTCGCCATACGTCAGGTATTGCAGAAATGCCGCGAATACAACGTGCCCACACATCATCTATTTATCGACTTCAAAGCCGCATATGATACAATCGATCGGGACCAGCTATGGCAGCTAATGCACGAAAACGGATTTCCGGATAAACTGATACGGTTGATCAAGGCGACGATGGATCGGGTGATGTGCGTAGTTCGAGTTTCAGGGGCATTCTCGAGTCCCTTCGAAACCCGTAGAGGGTTACGTCAAGGTGATGGTCTTTCGTGTCTGCTATTCAACATCGCTTTGGAGGGAGTAATACGAAGGGCAGGGATTGACACGAGTGGTACGATTTTCACGAAGTCCGTCCAGTTATTTGGTTTCGCCGACGACATTGATATCATGGCACGTAACTTTGAGAGGATGGAGGAAGCCTACATCAGACTGAAAAGCGAAGCTAAACGGATTGGACTAGTCATCAACACGTCGAAGACGAAGTACATGATAGGAAGAGGCTCAAGAGAGGTCAATGTGAGCCACCCACCACGAGTTTCTATCGGTGGTAACGAAATCGAGGTGGTTGAAGAATTCGTGTACTTGGGCTCACTGGTGACCACCGATAACGATACCAGCAGAGAAATTCGGAGACGCATAGTGGCTGGAAATCGTACGTACTTTGGACTCCGCAAGACGCTCCGATCGAATAGAGTTCGCCGCCGTACCAAACTGACAATCTACAAAACGCTTATAAGACCGGTAGTTCTCTACGGACACGAGACCTGGACGATGCTCGTGGAGGACCAACGCGCACTGGGAGTTTTCGAAAGGAAAGTGTTGCGTACCATCTATGGTGGGTTGCAGATGGCGGACGTGGAGGAGGCGAATGAACCACGAGTTGCATCAGCTGTTGGGAGAACCATGCCAGAATGTCGGACAGTAATCCGGTGAAAATGGTTCTCGACAACAATCCGACGGGAACAAGAAGGCGAGGTGCACAGCGGGCAAGGTGGATCAATCAGGTGGAGGACGACTTGCGGACCCTCCGCAGACTGCGTGGTTGGCGAAGCGCAGCCATGAACCGAGCTGAATGGAGAAGTCTTTTATGTGCAGCACAGGCCACTCCGGCCTTAGTCTGATGATAAATAAAAAATAGGTATAGAATCACTAAACATGGTCTGAAATACATGAACATGTGTCTGATTTTAAATTTAAGCATCATATGTGCTGATACGCTCACATGTGCTGATACTAAAATTGCAAAAAATGAATTGAGAACAATTTTACTATTCATCTGCTAATCAAATAAAATGTATATTATTACCCGAGATATCGATTATTTTACATTTAGAATATACTAACTATACGGCACTTGTGACAAATCTTCACAAATTAACATTACCAAATGACCTGTGAAAGTTTCTATTTCTGAATACCGAACGTTCTGTTTAAAGTTGGTTAATATACTGTATAATATTTCAAGTGTTTATATTATAATATGCTCCATACATTACCAAAAACTAAATACGCACAGGGCATCGTTGCTGCTATTGCCGCGGATATTGTGGGAGTCCCAGGTATCCGGTTCAAGCTTTAGTTGGCAGTGGTGGCTCTTCTCGACCTTCTATTCACTGAGTAGTTAGTGCGAACAAGGGCGTTCTTGTGATGTTTTGCTGCACCTGTTGTGAAAATCTGGTACATCCCAAGACCCCTGTACTTTCTGAAGACACCTTTCTTGCTTTAGAAGTGAATCCTTTTTTTTAGTACTAGCCTTCACAACAAAAAGGGCACCATTACGGAGCATAAGATTTGATCAAATTATTCGCATAATACTTGACCAACACCCCCAGCTGGGTGAGGGGTAGAGGATGACACACACACACACGCATATGATTGAGATTTCTACAATTCAAAATGCCATCAGGTAGCAATACTGTTTAAACTGTTGCATTAGGTAAACGAGAAAAGCAAAAACATGAAATTCGTTACAGTTACAAAACAAAACCAGTCTTTGCTTAAGTAGGGCATATTTCCCTCCTTACCCTTCTTCTTCTTCTTATTGGCATTACATCCCCACACTGGGACAGAGCCGCCTCGCAGCTTAGTGTTCATTAAGCACTTCCACAGTTATTAACTGCAAGGCTATCACGATGATACTTTTATGCCCAGGGAAGTCGAGACAATTTCCAATCCGAAAATTGCCTAGACCGGCACCGGGAACCGAACCCAGCCACCCTCAGCATGGTCTTGCTTTGTAGCCGCGCGTCTTACCGCGTCCTTACCCTTACATTTGTCATATCCCGTTTCGTGGAATACATGTACAACTCAAAATCTGCAAATTTTCAGAAACGAGGTTTTAAATGTTTGACTCGAAAAAAGAAATTTCAATATTTTACTGATTACATCCAGCTTTTTAACACTGTTGGAATTCATTAGTAGGGTTAACTCATTGTCTCATTGATGCTAAAGGATGCTAAAACCAAACCGTGTTAAAAAACCAAGGTGTATTTCGAATTTCACGAGTCTTTCACGAGGTAAAAATAGATTTGAGTTGCGTGGTTCAGCAAAAAAAACTTCGAAAAATCGATAAATTCATGGATATAAACTATTCGAAAAATTGACAAATTTTGAAATATTCATATGTTTTGATAGTGAATTTCGACCTGGGTCTTTATCAGATGAAACTTTATACCACTTCCCGTGCTTTGCAAAAGTCAAAAACTTTTTTTTGTTTGTGTCAGTACTGCACGAAACCGTCGATATGCTCTCATCTGCTACTAACTCCCGGTGTAGCTGAAATCAGTCGTTTTAGGTGTAAAAGTCAATAGATATATATATATATATATATAGTCAATAGTCATGAATAGATCAGAAGATGCTGCTATCGTCAGTTTCATGCAATACCATCACATGATGTTTTATGAATGTTTAATTAATTTTAGATAACAGCTTATTTCGAAGGCATTACGCTATGAGCTTCTGAATTGCTTCATATTTGGTTTTATCACCAACATCGGTTTGACATTTGTAGTACCGGTACTTTGGCTGCCAGGTCGAAGTAACCTAGATTTTAGTCACGCGAACAGGGATGACATTAGCAATCTTATACTTTTGAACAGGCATTGCAATTTATCCCATCACTCGATCTTCTCAGCAAAGATACTGATGATATGCTGAAATATCGATCTTAGTTATCTATCTGCTCATTAAGGTCACTCCTGACGGAATCCAAGTTCCAAAGTGCTCGCGTTTTCGGGGGCACACCACTCGATTCAGAGGCGGCGCACAAATGTCATTTTTGTTGATTTAGCATTGCTGCGTCGCAGCATGCGTGAAATAATAAAAATGACAGTTGTGCGTTGCTTCTGTATCGAGTGGTGTGCCCCCGAAAACGCGAGCACTTTTTAACTTGGATTGCGTCAGGAGTGACCTTAAACAAAGTGCAATCAGTTCAATCAAAGTTAATTGCCTATTTCCGGGGATTAAACCACCCGACTTGGACGTTAAATTACAATGTTATGAAAACTCATATGTGAATATGTACGTTATGTGGGAGATATTGATTTGGAAAATGTTTTGGAGGTAACCACTTTCCCTTCGATGGGACTCGAACCCATGACTACTGAATGAGCTCGAGATTCCCAAATTGGACGCATAGTCAAATCACTCGCAATCCATTTCTCAAGCCAATACTTCCACATGTGTATAGTACACGTCCACATTAGAGGAGCGTGAGTATTTAGAATGTCTGGCAGGCTATACACTCTTATTATTTTCGGTAGAGATCAATTATACATATTTTGAGCAAAATCGAAGAACATTTTTTGTCGACTCTCTTCTTTTTTCATGGAATCTCTGAGGTACAATGTGCCCTCCTTATCCTAGAGGTAAGATGCGCGGCTATAAAACAAGACCATACTGAGGGTGGCAGGGTTCGATTCCCGGTGCCGGTCTAGGCAATTTTTGGTTTGGAAATTGTCTCGACTTCCCTTCATCTTATTAGCCTCATGATATACGAATGCAAAAATGGTCTAGGAAACCTCGCGGTTCATACCCGAGCAGGAGAGATTGGCTCAATAATACCTAATTATGTTATTGATACCATACTCTGTTATGAACTAGCCCTGCATAAGAGGTAAAATACAAGGAATAGGAATAATACCAAAAATATGCACAATACTTAAGCCATAACATACTCTGTTATTAAATTGAATTTCAATACCAAAAGCATAACCAATTATTATTCGTTTAGTATTGAAATACCTAAGCATGTTATCCCTCAGGTATTCTGCATATACGTTTTTGGTACTATTTTTTGGTATTTTACCTCGCCTTGCAGTTCATACCAATTTCTGTTATCGAGGTATTCGCTCCTGCCCGGGTAACTGTGGAAGTGCTGAATGAACTTCTTCTTCTTCTTCTTCTTCTTCTTCTTATTGGCATTACATCCCCACACTGGGACAGAGCCGCCTCGCAGCTTAGTGTTTATTAAGCACTTCCACAGTTGTTAACTGTGAGGTTTCTAAGCCAGGTTACCATTTTTGCATTCGTATATCATGAGGCTAACACGATGATACTTTTATGCCCAGGGAAGTCGAGGCAATTTCCAATCCGAAAATTTCTTAGACCGGCACCGGGAATCGAACCCAGCCACCCTCAGCATGGTCTTGCTTTGTAGCCGCGCGTCTTATTATTATTATTTATTCAGATTAAGGCCGAAGTGGCCTGTGCGGTATATAAGAGTCTTCTCCATTCGGCTCGGTCCATGGCTACACGTCGCCAACCACGCAGTCTACGGAGGGTCCGCAAGTCATCTTCCACCTGATCGATCCACCTTGCCCGCTGCGCACCTCGCCTTCTTGTGCCCGTCGGATCGTTGTCGAGAACCATTTTCACCGGGTTACTGTCCGACATTCTGGCTACGTGCCCGGCCCATCGCAGTCGTCCGATTTTCGCGGTGTGAACGATGGATGGTTCTCCCAACAGCTGATGCAATTCGTGGTTCATTCGCCTCCTCCACGTACCGTCCGCCATCTGCGCCCCACCATAGATGGTACGCAGCACTTTCCTTTCGAAAACTCCAAGTGCGCGTTGGTCCTCCACGAGCATCGTCCAGGTCTCGTGTCCGTAGAGGACTACCGGTCTAATTAGCGTTTTGTAGATTGTCAGTTTGGTACGGCGGCGAACTCTATTCGATCGGAGCGTCTTGCGGAGTCCAAAGTACGTACGATTTCCAGCCACTATGCGTCTCCGAATTTCTCTGCTGGTGTCATTTTCGGCAGTCACCAGTGAGCCCAAGTACACAAATTCTTCTACCACCTCGATTTCGTCACCACCAATGCAAACTCGCGGTGGGTGGCTCACATTGTCTTCTCTTGAACCTCTGCCTATCATGTACTTCGTCTTCGACGTGTTGATGACTAGTCCGATCCGCTTAGCTTCCCTCTTCAGTCTGATGTAGGCTTCCTCCATCTTCTCAAAGTTACGTGCCATAATATCTATGTCGTCGGCGAAACCAAATAGCTGGACGGACTTATTGAAAATTGTACCACTCGTGTTAATCCCTGCTCTTCGTATTATCCTACCAAAGCGATGTTGAATAGCAAACACGAAAGACCATCACCTTGCCGTAACCCTCTGCGGGTTTCGAAGGGACTCGAGAATGCCCCTGAAACTCGAACTACGCACATCACCCGATCCATCGTCGCTTTGATCAACCGTGTCAGTTTATCCGGAAATCCGTGTTCGTGCATTAGCTGCTATAGCTGGTCCCGATCGATTGTATCATATGCGGCTTTGAAGTTGATCAATAGATGATGTGTGGGCACGTTGTATTCGCGGCATTTCTGCAGTACTTGGCGAATGCCGAACACCTGGTCCGTGATGGAGCGTTCGTGGTACTGCCCCACGAACTCCCTTGCAATTGGTGCTAGTCGACGGCATAAAATTTGGGAGAGTACCTTGTAGGCGGCGTTCAGCAATGTGATTGCGCGGTAGTTGCTACAATCCAGCTTATCGCCCTTTTTGTAGATGGGACACACGACACCTTCCATCCACTCCTGCGGCAAAACTTCCTCCTCCCAAATCTTGGTAATGACCCAGTGCAGCGCTCTAGCCAGTGCCTCACCACCGTGTTTAAATAGCTCTCCTGGTAGTTGGTCAACCCCAGGGGCTTTGTTGTTCTTCAGCCGGCCAATCTCCTCCTGGATTTCCTGGAGATCCGGAGCCGGTAGAATTATGTCCTGCGCGCGTTCTCCCAGGTCCATCATCATACCGCCATCTTCATCTTACCTCACGGCTAAGGAGGGCCCACAGGATGAACACTGTATGCTTATAAGCAGCAAGGCGGAAATGTCCCAATGTAATGCCCATAAGAAGAGTAAGAAGAAGAAGGTACAATGTGTACAAAAAGACCAAGCGTAAATGTAACATTGCCTGCAGCGACCCAGACCCAGACCTAAGCGATTTCATCGCCGCGACGGCGACAACTAGTCGCCGCGATTCTATCGTTGGGTCGCTACAGGCAATGTTTCATTTCCCGGATAAAAATTTACAGTACCTTGTAAGGTTTAACCTATTGAAGTACAATAGATTGTATGACAAACGATACAAACTATTGTATACTTAATGTAGAATTTCCATGATTGTAAAAATCTTTATTGTACTTACTTAAAAAGCACGATAAATTTAAATGTTATCAATACATTCTATTATATTTTTATTGTGCCCTAGTGTTTTGTTTTACGCATCAAAATAAATACTAAACCAATAATATTTTTCTACTTCATTAATGAGAGAATCCTATTTCAAAATTAGAAATATAATAATTTTAGAATATTTCTTTGATTTATTGTAATGATAAAATAACAATTGGAAACAATGAAAAAACAATAGTTTATTACAAAACATTTTGGATGTTATGATTATTATTTTTTTATTATTTACAAGTCTTGAAATGTTCTGATTATAAATTGTTCATAGAACAATCAACATTTAAAAAAAAATAAAATTTTGCATTCAATTTTACTCGGAGAAAGGCTGGATTCATTTGAGCGTGTACAGTTTGTTGACGATTAGAAAATAACGAAAAAAAGAAATCAAACAGGAATGGAGTGTGGAGCAGGTGTTTTTCATTGTAAGGTTCTGGTAAACAGAGACGTAATTTAACATCGTCTCTGCCGGTAACGAGTAAGCGGGGAATAATTGGCCGCAGTGCCGTGTAATAATGGTGAGTATTAGGTGGTGTCATCATAATACCAGATAATTTTGTTGTTAATCCTTTCGTACTTTCCCGGGGGATCATTGATTTTCTCCACCGAAGCAATACGGAACATTTGAGTTAACACTCATCCTAATTCCATTTCAGAACTGTGAAACCAATGTCTAAAACCTGCTGCTCGCCGCTTCCATTGATTGAATGTCCTACGACGGCCGTCGTTGACTGTTTCCGAGAGTGAATGTAGGTAACTTTTCCCTTCCCGCTTGGCGTATTTCATCACATGTTCTCCTCATTTACAACTTTCACAGGATACCTACGGATATCTTAGATCTCTGCGGTACAGATACGGTTACCTGCGACCTAACTGAAACAAAAATGTAGAGTGGATAGGTGCCACCAGCAGGGACTAATACATAGTTCCTAGTTAGTTCCTGCCACCAGTGTCCCAATCCAGCCCAAATTAACATCCCAGCTAATAACAGCAGAGCAGTTATAACGTGCTCATCGAGTACAGTGATTGTTCGCTAATTGGGGCACGACCTCACCCCAACTAGCGAATGTCGTGCGCTAATCGGGGTGGTTTGACAAGCGTCAATGTTGTTTACTTTTTGCATTGAACAAAAGAAAATTTTACGCGCCAGAAAATATCGATCCCGCCAAACACGGAAACAAAACGTCAACGCGTTTTTGACATCACATTCTGACGTTTAGCTGCTTTTTAATTGGGTTTCGCCCCAATTAGCGAACCCCCAACTAAAAAGCGCCCCAACTATAAAAACCCCAATTAGCGAACGTTCACTGTATTACATATGATCAACAATATTTTTTAACAAATCTTATTTAAAGTGAATGAAAAAAAAAAATGTCACTAGAAAAATCAAAACTAAAATTAAATTCGATTAAAGTTGTTATAGTTAATATAATGAAATTAAATTGGAATTAAGTTGAAATCAAATTGAAATTTAAATAATTTAGAAGTGAATAAAAGTTATTAAAATGAAAACTAAGAATTGAGGAGATTATATTTAAAATGAATTTAATAATTACTTAAAACTAGAATTGAATTTAAAGTATATATGGTTTGTTTTATAATTTATTTTATTAATCCGCATGGAAAATCCGCATTTCTTGTGAGTTGCAGAAAAGAATAAAATCTTGATAAAATATTATTACATTTTTTGATATCAAAATTACAAATTGTAACGATGTTTTGTAAAGAGATTTTTTTTTGCATCTCACAAGAAATGTGATGTTTTCTCATATAAAAATAAATTGTAAAACAAATTGTATTATATTTCTATTGTAACACTGGAGTGAAATTTAGTTTTAATTGTACTTTAATGGTAAAACAATAAAATAAAGTTAGGAAAAACATTTAAAACACATTGTTTTCTATTGTTTCGTCCATAGAAATCATCCCATTGAAGAACCGTAAAATCAATTGTTTTGCTCTGAATTTTGTATGGAAAATTTTCGATTTTTTTATTGTAAAGATACATAACAACCCCCATTTTTAATTGTAAAAGTCCCATTTACCATTCATTTTATCGTGCAAAACCATTCATTCTTATGCACTTTTATTGTAAAATTTCCATCACATTCAATGGTAATTATTATATACGCAATGGTGTTGTAACAGAAAAAGTAATTGTTTTTTAATAATATTTTTTATCCGGGTTACACTTCCATACCAACGGCGACAGAATCGCAGTCGCCAAGCGATAGAATCGCGTCGCGTTTGTCGCATCGCGTGTGTTTGGGGAACCTTTATAAGTAAAATCAACCTATAGGTAGGGGAATGTCTCCGGTTGTGGGCCACCCTGAATATTTTTTGACAATTGATAGATATGACAAATCTGAGCATTGTCAAACTTGTAGTTAGATAGTATACATAATCAGAGCCAATATCGAAGTGTTCACACGCGCATGTTTTCTTGTCGCAACCAAACAAAAAAAATCGTTAAAATTTGGATTTTTTCAAGTCATTTTTCAAGTGTAACAAATCGAAGCAAATAATTAGAAAATGGTAAGTGTTACACTTTATCATTTAGTACATTAGGTGTACTTTATGATGTGATATCAAATTCCAGTGAAATGTTTGTGTCGTACCATTATTCCCGGTAGTGGGGCACTAAATTTACCTTAATGGTATCCCGGATAAAAAATATCATTGAAAAATTATCATCAATAAATTTTATTACTACAGCACCATTTAGTACATAATAATTACCATTGAATGTAATGGAAATTTTACAATAAAAGTGCATAAAAATTAATGGTTTTGCACGATAAATTGAATGGTAAATGGGACTTTTACAATAAAAAATAGAGGTTGTTATGTATCTTTACAATAAAAAAATCGAAAATTTTCCATACAAAATTCAAAGCAAAACAATTGATTTTACGGTTTTTCAATTGGATGATTTCTATAGACGAAACAATAGAAAACAATGTGTTTTAAATGTTTTTCCTCACTTTTTTATTGTTTTACTATACAAGTACTATCCAGTTTTCTGCGAGCGGTAATGGCCGCCAACTTGCCTGCGAGTTAGTCTCTGATTTGACGTTTGTGGATGTCAACTGCACCCACCGTTCCGAACATTCTGACCAATGTGGCATATAAGAAGGTGCTGATGAAGTGAACTCAAGCCTTCTAATATACCACATTGATCAAAATGCTCGGAACGGTGGGTGCAGTTGACCTCCACAAACGTCAAACCAGAGACTAACCCGCAGGCAAGCTGGCGGCCATTACAGCTCGCGGCAAACTGGATAGGATTTAGAATGAATTACACTCCAGTACTACAATAGAAATACAATAAAATTTAATGTTCTACAATAAATATTTTTAACAGAGAAAAATCACATTTTTTGTGAGATGCAAAAAAATACTTCCATCTTTACCAAACATCATTACAATTTGTAATTGGAAACAATCACTACATTTCTTAAAAAATAAACTAAACTAGTAAAACTATTTTTTTTTTACCATTTACCTTAAATATTCGAAGGTTTCATTTCAAAACAAATTAAAATTAACTTATTCTAAATAAATAGAAACTCTTGCATTGGTTCTTCCTGGAGTACACGATTGGCATTTTTCATTCGTAGTGACAAACCCTTTTCGCCCTCCTCGTCACGACGCTTGGTGGCTCTGAACCTCAATAGAATATAACAAAAAACAAACAAATTTTGTTCAGGATTTTCCTATTTGTTCCTAATGAAGAAAACTTACCAGCTAACCTGTCATAAGACGAGTTTATACAATCCCATTGAATTCCACCACTTAATTGTATCTTGATAGATACGTATTTCGACCTCAACAGTAAGGCCGTCTTCAGTGTCTCGTACTTGACTCGACTTCGAGTCGAGTCGAGTCAAGTACGAGACACTGAAGACGGCCTTACTGTTGAGGTCGAAATACGTATCTGTCAAGATACAATTAAGTGGTGGAATTCAATGGGATTGTATAAACTCGTCTTATGACAGGTGAAAACATTCCACTAAAAAGCTCAAAATAATTTTCTTTTACAAACTTGTTTCATGTTTTGGTGCGGAAGAAAACATGTCAAATCTCCAGCATACACACTAGGGTGGCTCAAATTAGTATGGGAAAAGTTTTTTTCAATTTTTTCGATGGGCCGCCCTCTTATTCGGTTCTATTTGATGCCCTGATGCTCTAGACAAAATTTCAGCAAAATCGGTCAACGTTTGGGCAGTGCTAAACTCGTTGGAAGTTTATATGAAAAAATGTATGCAGAAACATCGAAAAACAGTAAATTGCAGCTGGACTACACAATTTACGATGAAGAACTATGATACTCATTCAGATCTTGGAGAATTTAATACAGAATGTTATGCTGAAAACCGCGAGAAGATTAGAGTTTGCCCGGCTAAGTTATTAGCATTTCTCTCAAGTGGGGTTTGAGCAAATTTCGTTTCTTTTACCTTTGAAAAGAAATAAATTCACCCCTACAACACTCCAGTAAAATGCTAATATCTTTGCGTAATAAACTCTAATCTTCTCGCGGTTTTCAGCATAACATTCTGTATTAAATTCTACAAGAACTGAATGAGTATCATGATTCTTGGTCGTAAATTGTGCCTTCCAAATGCAAATCACTGTTTTTGGATGTTTCTGCATACATTTTTCCATATAAACTTCCAACGAGTTTAGCACCGCCCAAACGTTGACCGATTTGGCTGAAATTTTGTCCAGAGCATCAGGGCATCAAATAGAACCGAATAAGAGGGCGGCCCATCAGAAAATTTGAAAAAGTGTTTTTTGAGCCACCCTAATACACACTCAACGGAAACTACGAAATACTCAAATAATGAAATTAAAAATATTAAGTTGATTAAAAAATCGATAATATAAAATAATAATAAACATCTCGATAAGCATAAATTGTTGTTAACAGAACATGAAAAATAATGAAAAAACCCAGATTAATCCACCTAGCGGTGATGGTGCCTTTCTCGACCTTCGTAAAATGTGTGTGCTTGAAAATAGATGAGCTAGTAGCTAGGAGTAAAAAAGACAAATTTCTTTGTCCGTTCTATGAAAATCAGATTATTTATGGCAAAGATATTGTAGATCCAGTTGAAACCCGAAAATCATATTTTGTCCCATTCCCGGATGTCGCCACTACATCGCGAGTGGTACCCGACTATGGCACAGTTGCGCACTACTCATGATGCAGTTTCAACATCCGGAAATGGGAGAAAATGCGATTGTCGCGAGACCTCGGTTCGGTTTTCAACTTGATCTACAAAATGCTAATAAGAATTTCAACATTTTGTTTTCTTTCCAAACTTTTGACGTACATACCCTGTTTTATTTTACCAAGTTATATATTTTAAGGATATCACTTTTGGATGTAAATTGAACCGAAGCTCCGACTACACAAAAGAAAACGAGAATGTCATTCCCATCAAGCGAGCGGAGGGCAATATTTGTTATGATATAAATCTCATGACCGTCTTTCTGCCAAACTCCCGTATGAAGAGGGAGGAAGTGTATTAGTGTGGAAGCATCCGATAGTTCGTTTTCGGAAAGAAATTATAGCCTTTCGGTACAACTTTGTTGCACAAGAAAGGCAAAAAGTATTTTGGCCATAATTTCTAAGGTAATAGTCCAATCTGGCCAACTTTCAATAGAAAATAATAGAACAGGATTCCGCGTCTAATGCAATTTGTTGTGAGTAAATCGGTTGAGGGTAAGTCCATTAAAAGTCAGCTAGACTTTTTAATCGCTTTTATAGCACATAGTATATTTTGGCCATAATTTCTGTGCCCATGGTCCAAATTTTTAATAGAAAACAATACGACAGGATTCCGCGTCGAATGAAACTTGTTGGAATTATAGATAGTGGAATATATAGATGAGTGAAGATAAATCCTCTGTCTCCAAACGAACTGTCAAACGTGTCTCCAAACGAGCATGACGTCACGATTTCAATGGAAACTTTAAGGGCTGTGACGTCATATGCGCGAGTGCACGAGCAGAAAAATCGACTCAGCCATGCTTTCGCTCATCTATATAGTCTACTATCTATAGTTGGAATTAAATCGGTTGAGAATAAGTTCCAAAAAAGTGAGCTAAACTTTTCGCACTTTTGGTGCGCACACACACACACACACAGAGACATCATCGCAGTTCGTCGAGCTTATACGTATATAACACTATGAGTCTCCAGGCTTTCTGTAAAAGTTTGGTTTTGGAGCGAACATACAGCCTTTTCGTATGAAAAGGCAAAAATGGTGTTTCGGTCATAACTTCCGATCCCATAGTCCGATCTAGCCAATTTTCAATAGAAAACAATGGGACAAGAATCTGCGTCGAATGAAATTTTTGCGAGCGACCTGAGAAGCACACATATTGCACATCAATCACAGTAACTTATATATGACCGGATTCAGTCACAATATGGTTACTGCAACCAGATTTGTTGAACTTGTGTTGCTTGGGGAATAGATGAAGTCTAAGTGCTAAAAAGTGAGCTAGACTTTTTCGAACTCTTTTTCACAATAAATAGTAATTTGACCATAACATCTAAGCCCATAGTCCGATCTGGCCAATTTTCAATAAGAAAATATGAGACATTCTGCGTCGAATGCAATTTAATGCGAGCAAATCGGTTGAGGAAAAGTGCCTGAAAAATGAGTGAGTTTTTTTAGCGATTTTTCCATAAAAAAAATGGTATAATTTTCGATCCCATAGTCCGATATGGCCAATTTTCAATAGGAAACAACAGGACAGGATTCTACGTCGAATGCAACTTGTTGTGAGTAAATCGGTTAAGGATATGTGCCCGAAAAATGAGTGACATTTTTTACGCGATTTTTACGTATGAATTTGTATTTTGGCCATAACTTTCGATCCCATAGTTCGATCTGGCCAATTTCAAATAGGAAACAATGGGACAGGATTCTACGTCGAATGCAATTTGTTGCGAGCAAATCGGTTGAGGATAAGTGCCCGAAAAATGAGTGACATTTTTTACGCGATTTTTTCGTATGAATTTGTATTTTGGCCATAACTTCTGATCCCATAGTTCGATCTGGCCAATTTCAAATAGAAAACAATGGGACAGGATTCTGCGTCGAATGCAACTTGTTGTGAGCAAATCGGTTGAAGATAAGTGCCCGAAAAATGAGTGACATTTTTTACGTGATTTTTTCGTATGAATTTGTATTTTGGCCATAACTTCTGATCCCATAGTCCGATCTGGCCAATTTTCAATAGGAAACAATGGGACAGGATTCTGCGTCGAATGCAACTTGTTGCGAGCAAATCAGTTGAGGATAAGTGCCCGAAAAATGAGTGACATTTTTTACGCGATTTTTTCGTATGAATTTGTATTTTGGCCATAACTTTTGATCCCATAGTCCGATCTGGCCAATTTTCAATAGGAAACAATGGGACAGGATTCTGCGTCGAATGCAACTTGTTGCGAGCAAATCGGTTGAGGGTAAGTGCCCGAAAAATGAGTGACATTTTTTACGTGATTTTTTCGTATGAATTTGTATTTTGGCCATAACTTCTGATCCCATAGTCCGATCTGGCCAATTTTCAAAAGGAAACAATGGGACAGGATTCTGCGTCGAATGCAACTTGTTGCGAGCAAATCGGTTGAGGGTAAGTGCCCGAAAAATGAGTGACATTTTTTGAGTAGTTTTGCGCACACACACACACACACATACACACACACACACACACACACACACACACACACACACAGACATCACCTCAATTCGTCGAACTGAGTTGATTGGTATATAACACTATGGGTCTCCGGGCCTTCTATAAAAAGTTTGTTTTTGGAGCGATCATATAGCCTTTACCGTATACTTAGTATACGAGAAAGGCAAAAAAACATTTTTGTTCAAACAATAGAGTCAATTGAAAAGAGGCCTGAATAAGAGAAACTCGGATAGGTATGTGCCGCCAATTGAACCGTCAAAAAACAGCAGCCAATCGAGCAGGAGACCTGTCAAGCAGCTAAAATGTTGGCTCAAATACTGAAAACGGCTGAATTCGATTTTATGCCATTTTTGAATAAACAAATTTTACATAAGTTTGCAATAATATATGCAAATTATTTATAGATTATGAAATGAAATTGCAATGTGTATTGGATTCTATTGTTTAGATTCTATTGTTGGATTTTATTGTTTTGAGTCGAGTCAAGTACGAGACACTGAAGACGGCCTTACTGTTGAGGTCGAAATACGTATCTGTCAAGATACAATTAAGTGGTGGAATTCAATGGGATTGTACAAACTCGTCTTATGACAAGTGAAGACATTCTACTAAAAAGCTCAAAATAATTTTCTTAACAACACAGTTACTTCGGAGAAAAGTAACTTGCCCACAACCGGAGACACTCCCTTATCTTTATAACGGGTCATTTATGCATCTTTAATTTATTGATATGCTAGGAAAATACCTATTCTTGGCAGTCTAAGACATTCGCCAAATTGAATGATAAAAATAATGAATAATTACACTAAAACACAGGTATAGTTCAACTGGTATACATTCGTATGCTCTTCCTTTGATGATTGGTGTTCACTTAATATAATATCTTTTACCACAAACTTAGTAAATTTAATATAAAGTAACAGGTCAACGTTTCTTCTATTGGCATAGCAATTTTTATTATCAGCAATGATTTTGCTCCCTTCAGCAACTATACATGGAAGTAGAAAACTAGTAATGTATTGGTGCCAGATGCTGGTTGTTTATATCCTCTAGTAGTAAAATTCATTCATAATAATCGGCCGCACGCTCATCTCGCTTCACTCAATTTTGGAAGAAATTTTATTAATTATTAAAACTGGCTTAAAACAAAACATGAATCTTAGCCTTTGCATCAATTCACGTGGAAGATAGGCAAAAACATTTAAACACATTGTAAAACAAATTTTACCCCTTATGCGGCCAACAAAAAAACAGACGTGAATGGCAGATAGAGTACCCGTGTACCCAGATATTGACAATTTCATAACTTTTACCATTTTTAACCTATTTGAATAATGTTGGTCATTTTGGAGAAGGGAACTTACATACTTTTCGTCCGCTGCCAAGATTTACATCTTTTGTCTTTTGTAATGCCTTAGAGTCTTCACGCGTAAGCAAAAGTCTATCAACCAGTTTCAAATATACAACATGCTCTTTATGGTCCTTAGATTTCAAGGTCCTTACATGATACGTTTGTTTCATCAAAATAATCATAGGGGTTGTGTACAACGACGTAAACCATGTAAAACCAAATCTATACACATAAAATTGAGCTGGAGCCACCTCATTCGTACACTACGTTTCACAGTTGAATAATTGATAATACCCTAAAAGTAGGCAATTATTTATGGTTGAAATGCGCTATGTAGGAACGGCGGGAATGGTTATGATTTTTTTGATGAGCTTGGAAAGTATTAAAGTTGTAAAAGGAAAACGGTTCTGTCAGCCACATAAGGCTTAAAATACTACGATGTGGCTATCACTTTTGATATAATTCATGGTCTGAGTAAAAATCTGAATAGAAGCATTTGTATTCTAACACTTTTTTAAAATAAATGCCAACGCCGGATATTTTGTTCGTAGTTTTGCTAAAATGAAATCACATGGAATTGTGCGTGGTATTTTTTTAGCGTGTGTTTGATATGCTCACAAACACATTCTCTCGCTCTATTCCGAAGTGCGCTGCTGCCAAAGAAAACGAACAGCCCCAATTTTATTTAGTGAAACATAGAGCAAATATTGAATAAATTTGCTATTTGTGGTGATAATCAAGTGGTAATAAAGTGTAAAAACTAGTTTACGTACCTAATTTGTCGTATCATACACGATAAAGAGAAGAAACAGGCGATCCAAAAAAGTAAGTAACAGTTTGCTTTTCGTCTGCTGCTTTCTTGGGCGATGCAATAATGGCAAGGATTTCGTAGGTGCAAATTTGTTTCGGTGATTAATTCGTCAAATCTTGCTACTTTTACACAAACAACATATTCAAATGAACCCTCGCTTTTGCATTAAAAATAGAATGGAGCCGTTGATTAAGGAAATCTAAGATGCCAAATTCGTCAGTCACTCTAATAGGGTAACCGTACCCTTAGTGGAGGTAGCACCAATAGTGGAGGTAGTGGGGTTTTAACGAAATTGATCATATTTATACACTTTACGATGGTTTCAGTTGATGCGTCGTGCTTTAAATATCATGTTAAATGCAACTTATCCTCATATTTTGCTTGGAAAACTATTGAAAACAATGATTTTTCTTAACAAAATTGACTCCCTTGCACCTATAGTGGTGCAACTGTGCCAATAGTGGCGAGTCTCATAAGAAACCAATGGATAGCACCACTATGGGAACCAAAATTAATTTTTACCTCCACTAAAGGAACAGTGTACCCATAGTGGTGCAAGCAATATTTGATAATTGTTGATGTTAAATAACATCTATCTCATTTTTGTTAGCAAATTTATTAGTTTTTCTATTGACTAAGATATAAAAGCTGTAAATTTCCCATAATTATCAATTTTTAAAAAATATTTTCTTTCGTGGATCTACTAATACCTCCACTATTGGTACCGTTACCCTATTCAATCAGGTTAACGTGTTTCTTTGTATTATCCGAAATAGAGATTTACTTGAAAAACATTCATGAATATCCTGAACCATAACCGCACGCATCCATTTATCACTATTGTACCGCCGAACAAACAGTAACGAGTTTTCTTTTTTGCTAATTTGCCACGTCATTATTTCGGTCCTTCCAGTCGATTTGCATTTTCCACGTTTCATTCCTCATAAAACGTTCAATGTAATCATCCACCTCCATCGTCATCCCTCTCAATGGGCAATGCCTTATTCAGTTGTTTTCGGTTAGTAGGTAGGTACCACGGGACGTTCTTGCTTCAATCAGCGAATTGGGATTTAATCTTAGGATACAATCTACAATCCCACGTCGAATGTTTGCTCATGACTGGCCATCTGACCTTTTATGACTGAATTGTGTGTATCCGGCAGACTAAACTCGCACTATATAACTGTGTAGGAATGTTTGGACAGAGGGATGCTGCTGCGAGACAACTCGCCAACCTTAGCAAAAAGCTAAATTCTTTTTTAGCATGGAGTGAGGTGTTGGATTGGTTGGAATATTCGAAGGAAATAGGGCTAGATAAGTTAGGATACAGATGGAATTGTGCTTTCTTAATTCAACAGGAGCCAGATTGTCTCGAAAAAAAAGCTCAGTCATGTGCCGACTATCCGTCAAAAATCTCTGATAGTATTATGTAGGGCTGTTCTGTTCCATTATATATGTTACTTTTTTTGCTGAATTTATTGTAAATTCTTAATGGAATATAATTCGATAAATAAACAGATATAACACATGAAACACTTAGCAATAACATTCATCGTCACGAGATCACGTTGTTACTCAATTTTCCTTGATTCATGACTTGTGAGGGAAGTTGGAATATTTTTTTTTTTTTTGTTGCAAAAGAAGTTCAATTTCAATATACATAGTTAAGTTTGCCATCACAAGAATTTTTTATGAGACATTGCAAAAAAAGATTCGGCTGCCGGTGGGAACTTAACTTGAGATTTTGAATCACAAACGTATTGATGCGGGTTTGCTTTTGCAACGACAATAGACGCTCGTTTGCCACCGGGCTTTTGACCAACTAAGGTGTCCGATACTGCTGGGCATCGTTGTTTCTCTTTTTCTTTATTTATAAACTACCAGGCCCGACGAGCTTCGTTTTGCCTAAAATTGATTTATTCTCTGATTACTTACTTACTTACTTATGGATCCTGTACACCTCCGGTGGTGCAAAGGGCCGACTTGAAAGATCTCCATCCTGAGCGTTGCCCGGCTATCGCTTTAACCTGTTGCCAGGTTTGATTTCGGTCGACTTCTTTTATTTCTTTATTGAGGGCGCCATGAGCCTCTGGGTCTGCTTCTGCTGCTATGTCCCGCTGGGTTCCAGTCTAATGCTTGTTTACAGATTTCGTTTCCGCCCCTACGTAGAGTGTGGCCGACCCAGCCCCACTTCCGATCCCGAATTTCTGTTGCTATCGGCCTCTGGTGACAACGACGATGGAGCTCGTTGTTTGAGATCCAGTTGTGAGGCCACCAGGTTCGAATTATATACCGCAGGCATCTGTTAATGAACATCTGCAGCCGTTGAGTGTTCTCCACTGATACACACCATGTTTCGTTAGCGTATAACAGCACAGATTTCACGTTAGAGTTGAAAATTCGTATTTTAGTGCGTTAACTTATCTGCCTGTTTTTCCAGATATTTCTTAAACTAGCAAAGGCAGCCCTTGCTTTCTTGATCCGTGCGCCTATGTCGATCTTGGTATCGCCGTCTGACGCCATTTGGCTACCAAGATATTGGAAGCTTTCAACATTCTCCACTGGTTGCCCGGCTACTGTGAAACTGGAAGGAGTCACCGTGTTTACATCCAACGATTCGGTTTTGTTGACGTTGATGACTAAACCTGCCGAAGAGGAGCGCTCGGCAAGGTCGTTGAGCTTACTCTGCATATCAGAGCGCCGTTGCGCGAGGAGTGCAACATCATCCGCCAATTCGAAGTCATTTAGGTGCTCCATGGTTATAGGCTGCCATAACAGCCCGCGGTTTGGTTCACGGTCAATCGCATCTACCAGAATCTCGTCGATTACGATGAGGAACAGTAACGGTGATAGAATACATCCTTGCCTCACACCAGCTACGACCCGGATAGGGTTGGACAGGACCCCATTGTGCAGCACTCTACACGAAAAGGCCTCGTACTGTGCTTCGATGAGGCCGATGATTTTCTCAGGAACCCCCTTGCGTCTCAGGGCGCCCCACATATTCTCGTGATTGAGACGGTCGAAAGCTTTTTCGTAGTCAATGAATACCAAGTAAAGGGACTCTTGGAATTCGTTGCCCTGCTCCAAAATGATGCGGAGCGTGACAATATGGTCCACACAGGATCTTCCGGAACGGAATCCGGCTTGCTGCCGCCGGAGAGTCGCATCGATCTTCTCCTGAATCCGGGCTAGGATAATTTTGCACAGAACTTTGAGAACGGTACACAGCAACATAATGCCTCGCCAGTTATCGCATACAGTCAGGTCACCCTTTTTGGGCACCTTCACTAAGATACCTTGCATCCAGTCGACCGGAAAAGTTGCGGTGTCCCAGATATTATGAAATAAACGATGCAGTAGTTGAGCGGATGTCATGGGGTCAGCTTTGAGCATCTCGGCTGATATGCGGTCGACCCCTGGGGCTTTATTCGATTTCATGCTTTGGATGGCTGTTTGAATCTCTAGCAGTGATGGAGCTTCGGTATTGACGCGTGTTATACGTCGGATCCTAGGCAGATCATGCCGAGTGATTAGCTCTCGAGTTATGAAGAAATTGGTGATTCATTTGTACTTTCCAAAAGTGGGAGGGGTCTGGAACCATCTTAAGAACCTTCCCCGGCCCCAAAAACCTCTGCATACAAATTTTTCGCCAATCGGTTCAGTAGTTTCCGAGTCCATAAGAGTCAGACAGACAGAAATTCATTTTTTTGTATATAGATATATAGATTGTGAGGGAAGTATTGTAACTAAATGTACGCGTTTCCGCAGCTGAGACGTTTAATTCAACAACTGCACTGGCTACCAACAAAAACCATAATGGTGGAAATAGTAGGATTTCAAGCTCTCGTATATACATGTTACCCCTCAAACATTGACTAAATCCCCAGGACAATAGACACGTGAGTTAATGAATCAAATTAGTTCATTAAACGACTTCATACTAAGGTGGCTCAGAAAACACTTTTTCATAATTATCGATGGGCCGCCCTCTTATTTGGTGCTATTTGATGCCCTGATGCAAAATTTCAGCCAAATCGGTCAACGTTTGGGCGGTGTGCAGAAACATCAAAATACAGTGATTTGCAATTGGACAGCACAAACTCATTCATTTTTTGTAGATTTAAATACAGAATGTTATGTTGAAAACCGCGATAACATTAGCGTTTCTTAGGCAAAGATATTAGCATTTTACTGAAGTGCTGTAGGGGTGAAGAAGAGGTGTTTATGAAGGGTTATGTAGCGTTCATATGCTCAAACGTGTTGATTGTTGTTGATTCATCGACTCCGCTCAAAAAAAAATGCTTCGGTTGCTGCTTTGTCTGTGTGAAGTTGATCGAGCAATTCGTTGAGCTAGCTGAGTCGATTAGAAAATTACACTATGGGACTCCTATCCTTGTATCAAAAGTTCAGAGTAGTTCAATGGCCTACAGTATACGAAAAAGACAAAAAGACACAAAGCACAGAGCAGTGTTCTTCTCCCACTTCCTCTAACAAAACATGAACCGAAACCTCTAGGATGATCTGCTTGAGATCCTCTGTCCTAAATGAACGATGGCGATGCACGTTTCAACACGCGCTGATAAGCCAATATGAATATTTTCTTGACTCCTTGGAAATTAGCATCATAGAATATTCAAAATTGCTCGTTATATAATACCACTCCCAGAATTATCTGTTCCAGAGCAGTGGCAACCACATGTAATGGAAGTGGTCCGTATTATGTCGCCAACCGTTGACAAATTTTAATGACTCCGTGAAAATGGTAAACATTGACGCACTTCCGATTCTGGGGCCTCTCGTTCATATAGTTGAAAGAAAATGCATAAATGAAAGCTTCGACGTCACAGTTATCAGCAGTAGAATCACAAAATGAATACTAGGCTCGAGGCGACAATGACCCAACTGGGAAATGTTTCTTGGGCATTACATGGGTCTGCATTTTGTCGTATCCTTCTCACTGCGTTTATAGCAAATGCCTTTTCGATGGGCAGTCAAAGTGTAAACGACATAATCGACTTCCGCCCATCAACCATTGACCGAGACGGAACATAATAGACGAAAATAACAATCTTAGACAATCGTGGTGGGTGAACCAAAGTGCGTTGTACGCTATTTAGCCCTTCTAATTAATTTATGATTATGATTTAATGGACCGGATCCAAATTGGATCGGGCGGAAAAGGCTACAGGGCACGCGATCGGCAAATGGCAGTGCTAACCACGTTCTTTTTATGTATTTTGATTCTAGCTTTATGTGACTAGGGGGAAATGCAAACACAGCGAACTTTCCGAATAAATTTACGTAACGTGGAAGGTAATCAGCTCATGAACGTTTACAATAATAAACAAATTGATTCAATATGCTTGTAAACAAATGCGAAAATAGAATCCATAGTTGATACAGTCCCAACCATTCCCACACTACTGGATTTTTATAATTCCATAATGGGGATGTTTCCAAAAACTTGAAAAATCATGTGGAAATTCATTTATTTTTGATCCATGATAGAAATTATTAACGTTAACCACGTACAAATTAAACATATAGTGGGAGAAGAGATTCGGTTTGGGCACCCTTACATTTCTGGGCCAATGGAATAACTTTACTACTAGAAGAAAGGAGTTTGGTTGATCGACGAACGATTTAAAACGATTTTCAAAATTTGAAATTTTTAGGTTATTTAATTTTGTGGTTCGGCTGTGCACTGATAAAAAGTAAATCGTAGAACGAATTACACATATCTACTTAAGTTTACCATATATGATAATGGTACACTCAACATCAATATTTTTATTAGTTACAACAAGATTGTCCACGTTACTATGTGGATTGACATTCTTGTTAGTGCTGTTTCCATGGTGAGCTCAACCGCAACTTTACCACTGCTAGTACTACAAGTTTTTCCCGCCGCCATTACCACCATCTATAGCGTAACGAAAAGAACTTAAACATTCATCAAATTTTGGTACTTTCCCGGCAGAAGTGTATCCAGAAAAGATATGATCGAGGAATAAAGTTTTGCATTCATTTGACAAATCAATCTGTGGAACAACCGTGCTTGTTTTACGCGACATTTTTTGATCATATTTTTGATCATGCGACTTAAATTCACCAATTATTACAATACAACCTAAATAAATCAAAGAAATCAATATGGTAAAGTTGTAATAAAGCGCCTGTTAAGTAAATTCCGCTGTGACGCTTTTTTCAGTAACAGGCTTGGCAGTCATAAGGGCATCACTCGTTCCTGATCTATACGAAAGAGGCCATGGGTTCAATTCCAGATCGTTTCCATATCTATCCTATAGGTACCTTCCAGCAATCAGTTTTAGAAGATAATCAAAGCTCATTTCTGCATTTATTCTTTCTTTCATATCACATTGGCATCGCGTTAATTAAGACGAAACTCTGTTAAGAAGCATTGCTACACATAATTTTTTATTTGAAAAACAAACAAGCTTGTTAGATAAATTTGATCTAAATTGTGGTTTAAATATCAAAGATTTTTCAAGCAAAATATGTCTCGAAAAAACATTAGAGCTTCAGAAAAATAATAATTACACGCGGTGGAATCGGACCTGGGAACCCTAAACGTTTATGAAAACTGGAGGAACATCACCCAAGATTGACAATTGTGGAGCTCTACAATACGTCAGTCAAAGGTTATTTAGAGCTTCTAGTGGAGTGTCTTCACTTGTCATAAGACGATTTCGTACTATCCCATTTTATTCCATCACTTGAAGTAAACGAACGATTTATTGAAATTCGCAGCATTATTGGATGTATTGTGGCTATCCGTTTAGATTGCATCAATTATGCTCTCACATTTCTCAACAAGCGATTTCTAAAAACTCACAACTTTTTAGGACGACTTAAAAATTGGAACATCTTCGAAAGTTCCGAAGTTTCCCTCACCTAAAGGCCACACGGTGTCAATGAATGATCCTCGAATTGATTTTGATCGCACACAGCTATAAAAAAGTCGTAGCTTTCTAAGGCGAGTTTCTAGAGTTGATTACCTTTTCGGCTATTCCGGAGTTTCTGGAGCACCACTTAGTGGCCTCCCGGGGTCAACATTCGGTTCTTGAAATGATATTGGTCTCATTTTGATGTATAAATCGTTTTGTAAAACAGTACGGTTTACGAGGATGAATTTAAAAATTGGCCCTTTTCTCAGAATGTTCCGGAGTTCCCGGAGGACCATTTAGCGGAGTTTCGCTCTCACGTTCATAACAAACCACTGTATTCTAGGACGATTTTCAAGAATTTGTCTTTACTATGGGTGTTCCGGACCTTCAGTGCCAGATGACCAATGGTGGTCAATGCGTTGTTCATGCAATGATTTCACATAGTTTCTAGGACGGATTTCCAGAATTGGCATTATGCCAACAATAGATTTATAAAAACATCGCAACTTCAAAATATAATCTTCTACGTCGGTCATTTCTCCTGATGTTTCAGAACTTTCTAAACACCACTTAGTGGCCATCCGGGATGAATGAGTAGTTCTTGTATTGATTTTGCTCGCTCATTCCTACAACACTAAAATGCTAAAAAGTCTAAACAAAAATCGACAACTTCTTCGGATGTTTTGGAGCTTTCGGTGGTCCATTTAGTTTATATTGACAAGTATTTATGGCCACTTAAGACCCTACGAGGAACCTGTCCTGGAATGGACACATAAAGTCAGCACGTCTGGTGGATTTAAAACAATCAGAAACAAACTGCTGAGGCAATTTCAAGAAGTTTGATGCCCATATTGTTGAGGTTCCATTGAAAATTGTTTATGACCATTCTTGGCCCCACTGGGAACCTGTTCCGAAATGGCCACTCAAATTTTCACACATCTGTTGGAACCAAGATAATAAACAACAGTCTGCTGTGGAAGTTTCAAGAATTTTGACATCCATATTGTTGGGGATCCAATGAGAAATGTTTTTGGCCAACCTTGACCAAATACCACCCCCTCTCCCCCCTTCCCCACCCGGGAAACTTGTTCCAAAATGGCCACTCCGGAGTCAACTTGTCAAGAACACACGCTGGAAATAATTTCAAGAAGTTTGATACCCATATTGTTGATGTTCCCTTGAAAATTGTTCATGGCCATTGAAAATTGTTCATTGTTGATACCCATATTGCTGATTACCTACCATTGGCCATTGAAAATTGTTCATTGTTGATACCCATATTGCTGATTACCTACCGAAATCCACGATCAGTATAATATATGCAGGACATGTCCCTAGAAATTCGGATTTCCCGGTGATCCGAGGAACCGGACCGGTCCAATCCTAAAACAGCATGATAAAAGACAAAATTCTGAATCGAATGAGCCCAAAACGATTGAAAACGGTTAAAAATTGCCAAAGATATAAGCATTTTAGTTTCGTGGGTACCCGGGTACCCTGCCGGCCATTTAAAGGGTAAAAAAATGCCGGAACCCCTCCCTCCACCCCTCCTTAATCAAAATTTCAGTTAACCCGTACAATCGATTTTGGCCGTCATTATTGTGGATATGACAGAGTTTCAGCCTCCTACTATGAAAATTCATTTAGATATCGCGAATTGAATTCCAAAAAGGTACCCGGGTACCCAGCCGGCCACACAAGGGTTAAATGCACCGTATGAATACGTATTAGAACTAATTTTTTCAAATAAATCACTTCACTTTATGACACTTTGAAAGCGGTTTAAAAAAATCAGAACTCAGAAGGGTACAAGACACGTCCGCAAGGTAGACGTTGGACAACGTAGATCTTATAAATTCCAGCAGCGTCTCAAAGGCAACTTTTTACCGTCGCCAAGCGATTATGTTTTACTCAACTAGCAGAAACAAAACCAAAATAAGAATCTTGTGAGAATATTTCCCTGTACGACAACGACAGCCAAATCAACGAAGACACCACTATCTTCTTCTATTTACATAAAAAATAATTTCTGTCTATGTGAACCGTATAGCACAGACAAACAGACATAACACTCGTCAAATTTCCATCGTTCACTGATTTGCTGGTCAATTCAAATAATCATTAGTTGGCCAATCGATCACTCGTGGCGCGCGCATCGTTTTTTCTCGAGTTTGACGTTTGCTCACTACTGCCATCTGGTTCGTGATTTGCCCAACTTAGTGAAAACAACAGATGTCGTTAGTGTTTGAACGACGATGAATTTAATAAGTAAATGTTCAATGTGTTATATCTGTTTATCTGTGCTTATAGACTCGGAAACTACTGAACCGATCGATGTGAAAATTTGTATGCTAGTGTTTTTGGGGCCGGGGAAGGTTCTTACGATGGTTCGATACCCCTCCCCGCTCTAGAAGGGGAGGCCCCCATACAAATGGATTTTTTTGCATAACTCGAGATTCAATCATGCAAATGAAACCAAATTTGGCACGTGAAGGTTTTTTAAGACAAAAAATGTGTCTATGATGATTCAAGGAGAGGAGAGGCTCCAATACAAATGAAACACGAATTTCTGCACAACTCGAGAACTAATCAAGCAAATGGAACCAAATTTGGCAAGTGGAAAAAAGAAGATTTGACGTTTGCTCTGCCAAATGAAATTGAATCGCAAAGCAAAACTTAAATTGTGAATACAAACGAAATGTTTGTGCTAACTAATACATTTTGGACGAGACAAAGTTCGACAGGTCAGATCAGCTATTTTTTCAAGGGCAACTTGGTGAGACGGATTGAACGAACTAGAATCACGATCTGGACTTCGAATAAGAGAATACCGACGAGATGGACTAAACAGACAGACTTGGTGATATGGACTGAACACAAGCTCGGCAGACTAGGCAAACTAATTGAACGAACTTGATGGGCAGTCTAGACGCACTTGATGATCGTTTTGCCTTTCTCGTTTTTTAAATTAAATTGAATAACACTTTTTTCATCTGTCTGTCTGTCAACTATCTCGCAGACAGAGCTGATTACATTTTATTCACAACCTGACCCAACTCCTAAGAATGCAATTAATTCGATTGTTAGGTTTTCTGTGATAATCCTCTTTATCTACTCTCCATTCATATTTTTAAAAAAATTTGGTTCCTGAAAAATGTTTTAAACAAATTAGTGAAATGACATGCAGAGGACATTTCACAGCACTGGCTGTGAATCTCATTATTTTCCTTCTTTGTTATCATAATGATTTCACTGATGATTAGACTAATATAAATAAGAATCTTCTTCTTCTTATTGGCATTACATCCCCACACTTGGACAGAGCCGCTTCGCAGCTTAGTGTTCATTAAGCACTTCCACAGTTATTAACTGCGAGGTTTCTAAGCCAAGTTACCATTTTTGCATTCGTATATCATGAGGCTATCACGATGATTATGCCCAGGGAAGTCGAGACAATTTCCAATCCGAAAATTGCCTAGACCGGCACCGGGAATCGAACCCAGCCACCATCAGCATGGTCTTGCTTTGTAGCTGCGCGTCTTACCGCACGGCTAAGGAGGGCCCCCTATAAATAAGAATACGCCTGATAAATCCACCTATCGGTGTTGATGCCTTTCTCGTGTTTAAGTAATATTTTTAAAAAACGGAGGGTGGATTGTTTGTCTCCTCTGCCCGTGTCATTTTTTTTTTCAAAATTTATCTAATTATTTGTGGATTGTGAATTGTGATGAAAATGTGAATTTTGTTTTGAAGAAATTGAACTCTGTGTTGTGAAGATGTTCAGGATTTGAAGGGCATTCTTTGGACGATTGATGGTCTGCAAAACATTCAAATGCGATCAGTGGTAGCGGCAGAACTGAAGCGGGCCCAGGCAGAATATGTGGCGACAACAATTCAAAAAGGATTACGTACAGATGGTATTTGGAAATACTTCGAATCGGGTGAGATCAATCTATTTTATGTTTTTATGCAATTTTATTAGATTAGAATATTTACCACAATGTAATGCTCGTAACCTTCGGGGACTCGCACCTTTGTAAAAAGTTCAACACCTTCGAAAAAAGCACGCTTCTCCTTCACAACAGAAGCGGGACTGCGCGAGCGGTCCAGAACCAAGCGAGTCCCGGAAGGGTAAAACAAGTAAATATGTCTGAGGAGTCTTTGGCCAGGAGGTTATGTTTTTATTGTATCGTACCACACCACTTTGACACTATGTGAGTGTGTTGAAATGAATCGTAAACTCATATATTTAATACATTTATTCGGTATTTCAAAGGTGTCCCTACGTAGTAAAAAAAACTTTCGTAGAAGTGATTAATGAAGGCTCTCGTGTACCCATATTGAGTTAACAACCAAAGATCAAAATATCCTTTGCCCAATCTAACGTGAAGAATGTTTTTTATATACATTATATAATCAAAGGGCCGCATTTTGAGAAAACATTGATATAAAATCGATCATTTATTAGCTCCAGTAAAATGAGCTTTTCTTGCATGCTTTTCTGCTAAAAATCCAGCTACAACGAGAAGCACGGCATTTTGTGCATCCACCGATGTTGCCGATCTGCAAGGCGAAGAGAATTTCTACAGTCGACTGAATTGCATCGTAAAAGCATTACGACAGGTGACAATTAAGATGGGCGAGATTGGATCCCGAGTAACACCACTTGTTTCGCAGTGAGTAACAACTATGGTGTAACTTACTAAACGTCTGAGTTATGCACAACGCATCGTATTTGGAACACTTTTGTGACACAAAAAGCGCAAGAGGGGGAGCCTATTTTCAACATCTTGCGGATACACTGAAAATAAAAACACAACAACCAACCGGGAATCGAACATTGGACCTTGTGATTTGAAACCTTTCACTATAACCATCACACCATCAATTCCATTTGGAGGTTCTGCTAAAAGTGCACTACATAAACAACAAAGTCATTTGTAACTTGATTGTACCTTATACGGAACATGCAGGGGACTGTCAAAAATAAAATACTGCTTTGCTGAGCTCAAAGTGTTTTGCAACATATCAAAAATATTGTCGTAGCAGCAATTAACCGAAGAGTTATTAATACTGCAACTTATCTGTTTTGTTTCTGATATGAAACACATCGAATTCCAAATCACCCAAAAAGTCAGATTCGTGGCATATTACAACGTACGAGACACTGAAGACGACCACACAGTTGTGGTCGAAGTACGTGTCTGCAAAAATATCGAAATAATTGGTGGAATTAAATGGAGAGTGCTTAACTCGTCTTAGACGATTGAATATATTCTACTACAAAGAGCTTAAAATATTTTTTTTCCTTTAGAATGTTTTTCAGGAATTTATCTGTTCAGTCCTTTAGGAATTATTCCAGCATTTTCTCCTAGAATTCCTGTTGCATTCCTTCACAAATTCTTTTGGCATTTTTAATATGTATTGTCTATCATTAACTCGAGCCTCGCTAATAAAGACAAAAAAAAAGCTCGTCCACGTAATGGATATTCTATTTGCTACTGTTTCGCATGTTGCTTTCATTGAAGATTAGTTTAATGAAAAATGTTTGATCTTTATCGTAAATATTCTGAATAATTTATACAAATTAAGAAAGTGGTTGATTTGCCCAAAACTTCACGTGTCGCCGCTAAATTATGAATCAATAACATTGTGATGTTATCTCATGTGCGGTACGTAATTTCCTGAGTGGGACCACATAATATTACAATTACAGAAACACCCAGCATACATTTTTCAGGGGCAGATTATGTTAGAATTATCACAAACCAATTTGCATTCCATTACAATAGTTACATAGTTCTTAGCTACCAACGTACAAAGAGATATAACTGTTTTTTTTTCTGTACGTGAAATAATCTATGTTTTGTAATGATTATTTTCTCTCGCGTTAGATGAATATGAAACAATCACGGACAGATAAGAGATAAATTAGTAATTGCTCTACCGGAGCGATTGATTGTCTGCCTTTACGTTGGGTGAACAATGGCACAACACAATACGTCGTAACTGATATTTACTTTGTTCTCGCGTCAACATTAACATGATAGTTACTTGGATTACATCACTTACCAAGGTGAATCCTGATCTAAGTAATGACACTTCCTCTCCCTACTTACAATACTCCTTCCCGTAACAACCGTAGAGATGCAGACGATTCGTCGGTCTCTAAAACAACGATTGTTACAATAACATTCCTTCCCTTCCCTCGATGATCGTAAGGAAGTGGCCGGCGCCGTTATTGACCCATTAAAAGTTGAGCTTTCGGAACGTGCACATTGAGGATGGAGAGCTAATCCCAAGTCCCATCCGTTGGTTCCCTGTGCAATTCCGCTAGTTCTGGTCAATCACGGAGTAGCAACTACGAATTGTACGATCATCTCATGCTCATGCTCATGCTCATTTAAGTAATATTTTTAAAAAACGTGTAAGATAGATAAAAAATAGCACTGACAGGAGAATAGATTCCATTATACACATTCATTATATTCAAAACAAGTTTCGCTGTTGAATGAAATTTGTTGAATGTAATTTAGACATGAACTATCGATTTTTCCGTTTCCACTTCCCCCGGTGTACCTTATTGTTTTCACATAGCACTATTTATTACCTAATAGGGAAAGGGGGGGCAATATGCCCTAGCTAAGCAAACACTGCTTTATTTTCTTATTTGTAACGCTATTCATGGGTATTTTTACATTATGCAACAGTTAAACAAGATAGCTAGTGGATGCCATTCAAAAATTGTCAAAAATCTCACTCATATTGATAATATTCACATTTCAAAAAAGTGGTGATATTCTGTAGCCGGAAAACTCATGAGGCAAAACGCCTTTTAGCTAGCAGCTCCTAAGGAACAAAGCACCACGCGTCGGCACATCAGCATTCTTGTATGGATAGTGCGTGGAGACGCAAGTACATTATAGGTTAGTGCCACTAAGGCGTTTTGCCTCGCCAAAATGTTAAATGTTTCTTCAAAATGTGGAAATTTTCGGTTTTTCCGACCTTCCCATACACTATTTTGAAACATTTTTCGCCTAACCTACATAATTTCAGATCTAGTTTTGTCTCGGCCATCTTAATGACGGTAAATATGAGGGAAACCACAGAAGGCGTTTTGCCTCTGGGGGGCGTTTTGGGGCCTCTTCCCCTATGCCGAAGACACAAACAAAATAGGATAAACTGTTTTTGAGTTACAATTTTTTAATGTTCAAGGTGTTGTAATTAGGACTTTCTCAAAATTTAGGCATTAGGCATATGTAAAACTTCAGCCATATAAAAAACCCTAAAATAAATTAAATTTCTTGGTTCACAAAAAATGCTCAGAAGTTAAAATTTTACCCTTCCAATGGAGACACATGGTTACTTATTGTCCTTTCCCAAATGTCTATTAGTTCCGACGATTTCTCTAGCTCAGCCTTTGTTGTGATATTTATTACGAGTAGAAAAGCTAATAATGGTGAAACAGCAAAGCTTGCTTTTCCGTAACTCCTTTTCTCGGAATAATGACCCATTATTAATGGGTTTTTGTCACAGCTTTGTTGGTTTATTACCACATGGAATTGAAACTTGGCTTTTCATTTATCGGGTAAATCAATTTCTCCAAAAATATCGCGTTTAGTCGGGTGATACCCACAGGTTAAAATGGCATAGAGTGAGAAATTTATGTCCTAACTCCTGACTCATAATCGTTAAGGAGCCTTTGCATGTGAGACAGAACTTTTTGGAAGCACATCGTAAGCAAACTATCCTAATCATGCTTGAAATAAGATGTTACCACGTCTTCTGAATACCTTCTACTGCCAGTAGAATTAAAGGATCAAGTTTTTGGCAAGAATACTCAGGAAAAGGAAATAAACTTTAGTGCAGCACTAAAATTTTTGAAATCTCGGGAAAGGTTTTATTCCTTCACTTCTGCACGTGAGAAATGCCTTCTACCACGTAATGACACTAACTCGTTTAATGACCGAAATATAAAAGTAACTACATATTCCATCTGCGAAAAAATGCAATTTCGTATTACTACTAATGGAGCAAATTAGATAATGCGTATAGGTAAATATTTTTGCTACAAAAAGTCATGATTAACATCTTGCGGCTATAAAGTCTACAATCGCATATTTGTCCCATATGAATAGCTAATTAAAAAACCCAGATTAATCCACCTAGCAGTGATGATGCCTTTCTCGTGCATTATAAAATATATTGAAAGAATCACATTAGAAAGGTCAAAAAAGCTCTTTATGAGAATAGATCACATTTTTTCGATCATTTTGCATGTTTTTGCATTAGTTAAAATGTATTGCCACCATTTCCGGAAAAAAAAAAAATTTCGGTTTTGAATTTTTTTTTTCCAAGGGGGGACCCTTGGGAAAAAACAATGATTTTTCAATAATTCCGAAATGCAATGTCCGATCGAGCCAATTTTCAATAGCGAACAATGGGACCGCATTCCCCGTCGAATGCTACTTGTTGCGAGTAAATCGGATAATGCTAAGTTCCAAAAAGTGTGTCTACAAAATTTGTACACATACACACATACACACACACATACATACATACACACATACAGACATCACCTCAATTCGTCGAGCTGAGTCGATCGGTATATAAAAATCGCCCCTCCGGGCCTCCTATCAAAATTTTGTTTTTGAAGCAATATTATAGCCTTTACGTACACTTAGTGTACGAGAAAGGCAAAAAGATACGACTGCTTCGTGACTATAGGCAGTATATACGTACTTTATACGTCACCATACTGCCGCTAACCGCAAGTCGAGCACATCTATATCTCTTCTTCTTCTTCTTCTTATTGGCATTACATCCCCACACTGGGGCAAAGCCGCCTCGCAGCTTAGTGTTCATTAAGCACTTCCACAGTTATTAACTGCGAGGTTTCTTAGCCAGGTTACCATTTTTGCATTCGTATATCATGAGGCTAACACGATGATACTTTTATGCCCAGGGAAGTCGAGACAATTTCCAATCCGAAAATTGCCTAGACCGGCCCCGGGAATCGAACCCAGCCACCCTCAGCATGGTCTTGCTTTGTAGCCGCGCGTCTTACCGCACGGCTAAGGAGGGCCCCTATATGGACTCCATATACAGGTGCTCGACTTGCGGTTAGCGGCAGTATAGCATCATACAAAACACACAGAAATCTGCATTTTTCAAACATTCAATTACTTACTTAAATTTGTTATGCATGGTTTCTGCTGAATATTTTTATCGTAGCGTCCAATTTGATTCAAATAATTGCCAAAATATTCTTCCGTTTTGTGATATAATATTTGATTGGATCCCCAAATTTGCAGTTTAATTGAATCGCTTCATTGCTACGATCTAAAAAAAATCATATGCGTATTTTGTTGCGCATTGCTGTTCCATAATAATTGGTTTTTTGGTTCACTGAAAAAAAAACTTTTTGCAATCTGATGCATAATTATAATAACAACTATTATGTAACATTATAACATCAAAGAACAACATGAACTGTGAAAGAAATGTTTACCACGATTTCTAATTCAGAATTGCAAAAGCGTTTTAGTGCCATTCAACGAATGGTAAACGTTGCATACATATACGTTTTCATGGAACATTTGCTCCATAAGCCGTTATAGGAAATCCGACATATGCATAACTAATAGGCTTGGGCCATGCTCGTGCACCAAATGTGATATCTTTAGAATTCTTTTTATCACCTTCTACTTGAACCATGCAATCGATAACACTATCCAACAAAATTGAACTTTTTTTCGCTCCCTTCAACCATTTTTAATGTACTCAATAGATTTTTTTACGCTGAATTCAGGTACGTATTCAGATTTTCTGTAACACGTCCAGTTTTTGAGAAAAACGCATTTTAATTCATGAAAGTACGTATTTTCATAGAAATTTGGTTTCTCTCCCCTGCAAAGCTGAGTTTTGGCTCCTCACTTTTAAAATAAAGTTTGAATTTTGTAGAATGGGCCTTGTAGAATGCATGTGGGTTGTTGGATTTCATTTAGCACGTACATTTGTTGTGAAAAACGGAATTTCATTCACAAAAGTACGTCTCTCCATAGAAATTTGGTTTCTCTCCTCTGCAAAGCTGAATTTTGGCTCCTCATTTTTTGAATAAAGTTTGAATTTTGTGGAATGGGCCTTGTAGAATGCATGTGGGTTGTTGGCTTTCATTTGGCACGTACATTTGTTGTGAAAAACGGAATTTCATTCACAAAAGTACGTCTTTTCATAGAAATTAGGTTTCTCTGCTCTGCAAAGCTGAATTTCGGCTTTTCACTTTTTGAATAAAGTTTAAATTTTGTGGAATGGGCCTTGTAGAATGCATGTGGGTTGTTGGATTTCATTTGGCACGTTCATTTGTTGTGAAAAACGGAATTTTATTCACAAAAGTACGTTTTTTCATAGAAATTTGGTTTCTCTTCTCTGCAAAGTTGAATTCCGCTCCTCACTTTCAGAATCAAGTTTGAATTTTGTAGAATGGACCTTGTAGAAAGCATGTGGGTTGTTGGATTTCATTTGGCACCTACATTTGTTGTGAAAAACGGAATTTCATTCACAAAAGTACGTCTTTTCATAGACATTTGGTTTCTCCTTTCTGCAAAGTTAAATTTCGGCTCCTCATTTTAAGAATAAAGTTTGAATTTAGTAGAATGGGCCTTACACAATGCATGTGGGTTTTTGGATTTAATTCGGCACGTTCAACTGTTGTGAAAAACGGAATTTCATTCTCAAAAGTACGTCTTTTCATAGAAATTTGGTTTCTCTTCTCTGCAAAGTTGAATTTCGGCTCCTCACTTTCAGAATAAAGTTTGAATTTTGTAGAATGGACCTTGTAGAATGCATGTGGGTTGTTGGATTTCATTTGGCACGTTCATTTGTTGTGAAAAACGGAATTTCATTCACAAAAGTACGTCTTTTCATAGAAATTTGGTTTCTCTTCTCTGCAAAGTTGAATTTCGGCTCCTCACTTTCAGAATAAAGTTTGAATTTTGTAGAATGGGCCTTGTAGAACGCACGTGGGTTGTTCGATTTCATTTGGCACGTTCATTTGTTGTGAAAAACGGAATTTTATTCACAAAAGTACGTTTTGTCATAGAAATTTGGTTTCTCTTCTCTGCAAAGTTGAATTCCGCTCCTCACTTTCAGAATAAAGTTTGAATTTTGTAGAATGGGCCTTGTAGAATGCATGTGGGTTGTTGGATTTCATTTGGCACGTTCATTTGTTGTGAAAAACGGAATTTCATTCACAAAAGTACGTCTTTTCATAGAAATTTGGTTTCTCTCCTCTGCAAAGTTGAATTTCGGCTCCTCACTTTCAGAATAAAGTTTGAATTTTGTAGAATGGGCCTTGTAGAATGCATGTGGGTTGTTGGATTTCATTTGGCACGTTCATTTGTTGTGAAAAACGGAATTTTATTCACAAAAGTACGTATTTTCATAGAAATTTGGTTTCTCTTCTCTGCAAAGTTGAATTTCGGCTCCTCACTTTCAGAATATAGTTTGAATTTTGTAGAATGGACCTTGTAGAATGCATGTTTACTTACTTACTTATGGATCCTGTACACCTCCGGTGGTGCAAAGGGCCGACTTGAAAGATCTCCATCCTGAGCGATGCCCGGCTATCGCTTTAACCTGTTGCCAGGTTAGATTTCGGTCGACTTCTTTTATTTCTTTATTGAGGCTTCTCCGCCATGAGCCTCTGGGTCTGCCTCTGCTGCGATGTCCCGCTGGGTTCCAGTCTAATGCTTGCTTACAGATTTCGTTTCCGCCCCTACGTAGAGTGTGGCCGACCCAGCCCCACTTCCGATCCCGAATTTCTGTTGTTATCGGCCTCTGGTGACAACGACGATGGAGCTCGTTGTTTGAGATCCAGTTGTGAGGCCACCAGGCCCGAATTATATACCGCAGGCATCTGTTAATGAACACCTGCAGCCGTTGAGTGTTCTCCACTGATACACACCATGTTTCGCTAGCGTATAACAGCACAGATTTCACGTTAGAGTTGAAAATTCGTATTTTGGTGCGTTCACTTATCTGCCTGTTTTCCAGATATTTCTTAAACTCGCAAAGGCAGCCCTTGCTTTCTTGATCCGTGCGCCTATGTCGATCTTGGTACCGCCGTCTGACGCCATTTGGCTACCAAGATATTGGAAGCTTTCAACATTCTCCACTGGTTGCCCGGCTACTGTGAAACTGGAAGGAGTCACCGTGTTTACATCCAACGATTTGGTTTTGTTGACGTTGATGACTAAACCTGCTGAGGAGGAGCGATCAGCAAGGTCGTTGAGCTTACTCTGCATATCAGAGCGCCGTTGCGCGAGTAGTGCAACGTCATCCGCCAATTCGAAGTCGTTTAGGTGCTCCATGGTTATAGGCTGCCATAACAGCCCGCGGTTTGGTTCACGGTCAATCGCATCTACCAGAATCTCATCGATTACGATGAGGAACAGTAACGGTGATAGAATACATCCTTGCCTCACACCAGCTACGACCCGGATAGGGTCGGACAGGACCCCATTGTGCAGCACTCTACACGAAAAGGCCTCGTACTGTGCTTCGATGAGGCCAATGATTTTCTCAGGAACCCCCTTGCGTCTCAGGGCGCCCCACATATTCTCGTGATTGAGACGGTCGAAAGCTTTTTCGTAGTCAATGAATACCAAGTAAAGGGACTCTTGGAATTCGTTGACCTGCTCCAAAATGATGCGGAGCGTGACAATATGGTCCACACAGGATCTTCCGGCACGGAATCCGGCTTGCTGCCGCCGGAGAGTCGCATCGATCTTCTCCTGAATCCGGGCTAGGATAATTTTGCACAGAACTTTGAGAACGGTACACAGCAACATAATGCCTCGCCAGTTATCGCATACAGTCAGGTCACCCTTTTTGGGCACCTTTACTAAGTTACCTTGCATCCAGTCGACCGGGAAAGTTGCGGTGTCCCAGATATTACGAACTAAACGATGCAGTAGTTGAGCAGATGTCATGGGGTCAGCTTTGAGCATCTCGGCTGATATGCGGTCGACCCCTGGGGCTTTATTCGATTTCATGCTTTGGATGGCTGTTTGAATCTCTAGCAGTGATGGAGCTTCGGTATTGACGCGTGTTATACGTCGGATCCTAGGCAGATCATGCCGAGGTGGTGATGGCCTGGCTGGCACTTGAAAAAGTTGTTCGAAGTGCTCGAACCAGCGTTTCAGCTGGTCAGTTGGGTCGGTCAATAACTGATCATTCGCGTCTTTCACAGGCATCGTTGCATTCATCTTCGCCCGCTTAAGCGTCGTGAGATATCGTAGAGGAGGCGAATGTCCCCGGTTGCGGCGGCTCTCTCTCCTTCGTCGGCCAGAGAGTCTGCCCACGCTCGCTTGTCCCGTCGACATGAGCGTTTTACTTCCTTCTCAAGAGCCGTGTATCGTTGACGGGCTAAGACTTTGGCTCCTCTGGTTTTCGATCGCTCTATCGCGGCTTTGGCTTCTCTTCGCTCCTCTATCTTCCTCCAGGTCTCATCGGTGATCCATTGTTTTCTCTGGGTGCGTAGTTCGCCCAGATTGTTCTCGCTGGTGGCGATGAAGGCATTCTTGATGGCGGTCCATTGGTCTTCCACGCTGCCACCTTCCGGAATATCTGCAGCACGCGTCTCCAGTTCTTCAACGAAGGACCGTTTCACCGTGGCATCTTCCAGTCGGCGTGTGTTGAATCGTCGTCCAACTCTTTCCTCCTGCCGACGAATCCGCGCAATGCGCAGGCGTATTTCGCCGATGAGGAGGTGATGATCAGACGCAATATCGGCACTACGTTTATTCCGTACATCAAGAAGGCTCCGTTTCCATTTTCGGCTGATGCAGATGTGGTCGATTTGATTTTCTGTAAAGCCGTCACGGGAGACCCACGTGACCTTGTGAACCGGTCGATGAGGGAAGAGCGATCCCCCGATCACCATGTCGTTATTACCACAAAATTCTGCGAACAGCTCTCCGTTTTCGCTCATTTCTCCGAGACCATGGCGTCCCATAATGCGCTCATGGTTCGAGTGGTCGGATCCGATCTTCGCATTGAAGTCACCCAAACAGATCTTGATATCACCCTTCGGAATCCTATCTACGACGGCATTGAGTTGACTGTAGAAGTTCTCTTTGTCTTGCAGATCGGCAGCATCTGTTGGCGCATAACATTGGATTACAGTAAGGTTTCGGACCCGTGTTCTAAATCTGGCAACGATTATCCTTTCACTTATAGGTTCCCACTTCATAAGCGCAGAGTGTGCCTGAGCGCTTAGTAGGAAGCCAACTCCGCGATGCCGGGGAGCGTGTTCACCTCGTAAACCAGAGTATAGCAGAACTTGTCCCGACGGCGTTCTGTGTTCTCCAAAGTTTGGCCAACGGACTTCACTCAGTCCCAGGATCTCAAGCTTCATGCGGCGTGCCTCATTGGCAAGTTGTGCCAATTTACCCTGCTGGGCTAGGGTTAAAACGTTCCATGTTCCTATTCGTGTCCGTTGTTTCGCGCTAAGAGTCGTCGCCGTAAAATCAGTCCGTATTCTTTCATTATCGGATTCTCGAACAAATTGATGTTTCGGGAACAGTAGGTTGTTGGCCCAAGGTTCCCTATCCACCGGGATGGGGCTGCCATCTTAGGTATAGCTTCCGGGAATAGCATTTCATACTCAGCCGCTGGATGCCAGAACAGACGCTGTTGGAGCCGCACCTCCTTGGTGGACAGACGCTCGATCAGTCGGGTCAAATTTGTTTAAAGTCCCACCCAACACCAGGACTAGGCTAGTGCGCTTTGAGCGGCACACGGTCGCTTTGATAGGGCCTGCTTGGGGACACATGCAGCCTTTTATAGAAGTTCAACAGAGCCCACTGTCGAACCCCACCACATCCTAGGCAGACCCCACAGTACGCACCCTCTCACTCTAGCTGATGTCAGAAGGACAACAGTGCCCAGGCTGCACTACCAGCTAAGTACGCAACCCTTAGCTGGCGGTCAATTGTCATCGGAAGACCCGTGGAAGCGTGAGTATTGGAACTTGTGAGGACCAGAGCTATGTTAGGCGCCCCTTCCCGGATGTCAACTCACCATTTCGCAGCCCGTAGAATGCATGTGGGTTGTTGGATTTCATTCGGCGCGTTCATTTGTTGTGAAAAACGGAATTTCATTCACAAAAGTACGTCTTTTCATAGAAATTTGGTTTCTCTCCTCTGCAAAGCTGAATTTCGGCTCCTCATTTTTAGAATAAAGTTTGAATTTTGTAGAATGGGCCTTGTAGAATGCATGTGGGTTGTTGGATTTCATTTGGCACGTACATTTGTTGTGAAAAACGGAATTTCATTCACAAAAGTACGTCTTTCCATAGAAATTTGGTTTCTCTCCTCTGCAAAGCTGAATTTCGGCTCCTCATTTTTAGAACAAAGTTTGAATTTTGTAGAATGGGCCTTGTAGAATGCATGTGGGTTGTTGTATTTTATTTGGCACGTACATTTGTTGTGAAAAACGGAATTTAATTCACAAATATACGTATTTTCAATGAAATTTGGATTCTGTGCTCTGCAAAGCTGAATTTCGGCTCCTCACTTTGGGAATAAAGATTGAATTTTGTAGAATAGGCCTTGCAGAATGAATATGGTTGGTTGGATGACATTTGGCGCATTGATTTGTTGTGAAAAACGGATTTTTTGGCTTCACAAAACAGAGCAGCCGAATTTTTATGAAAATACGTACTTTTGTGAATGAAATCCCGTTTTTCACAACAAATGAACGTGCCAAATGAAATCCAACAAGCCACATGCATTCTACAAGACCCATTTCACCAAATTCAAACTTTATTCTAAAAGTGAGGAGCCGAAATTCAGCTTTGCAGAGGAGAAAAACAAATTTCTATGAAAATACGTACTTTTGTGAATTAAATTCCGTTTTTCACAACAATTGAACGTGCCAAATGAAATCCAACAACCCACATGCATTCTACAAGACCCATTTCACCAAATTCAAACTTTACTCTAAAAGTGAGGAGCCGAAATTCAGCTATGCAGAGGAGAAAAACAAATTTCTATGTGAATACGTACTTTTGTGAATTAAATTCCGTTTTTCACAACAATTGAACGTGTCAAATGAAATCCAACAACCCACATGCATTCTACAAGACCCATTTCACCAAATTCAAACTTCATTCTAAAAGTGAGGAGCCGAAATTCAGCTTTGCAGAGGAGAGAAACCAAATGTCTATGAAAATACGTACTTTTGTGATTTAAATTCCGTTTTTCACAACAAATGAACGTGCCAAGTGAAATCCAACAAGCCACATGCATTCTACAATGCCCATTCTACAAAATTCAAACTTTATTCTAAAAGTGAGGAGCCGAAATTCAGCTTTGCAGATGAGAGAAAGCAAATTCCTATGAAAATACGTACTTTTGTGAAATAAATTCCGTTTTTTCACAACAAATGAACGTGTCAAATAAGATTCAACAACTTACTTAGATCTTGTACGATTTCTTCTATATAATTCAAACCTCTTTCTCAAAGTTATAATTCGAAAACCAGCTTTACAGAACAGAGAAAGCAAATTCCCATAAGAATACGTAGTTTTGTGAATTTAAACCCATTTTTCTCAAAAACTGGACGTGTTACAAAAAATCTGAATACATGACTGAATTCAGCGAAAAAAATTCTTTCAAGTACACTGAGAATGGTTGAAGGGAGTAAAACACTGTTGACTAGTGTAACCATTCTATGTTCTTACCTTCAACCCGTTATCTTGGCAGACAGCTTGGCTTCTTCATTTCATTTATGTTCCATACGCGTTCTGCCCTCCATTTGGCTCATTGCCTAGCCTGGCACGTTTATGGCATTTTAGTTTTAAATTACAATTTCTGAGTCACACGATGTTGGTATGTAGCAGGGATGCTCTGTTCATTCGTTCGTCTTCTTTTGTGCTCCATTTACCTCCAAGTCGGGACTATAACGAAGAAAATTAAATCTTTGGAGCCATTCCTTCGCGCGACGTTCAGTTTAGGATGTGATATTATTCCGGTTCTGACATTTGTACAGGGTAACATGGTGCTACCTTGCACGTCCTTCCGGTGCAATACCAAAATAGCTGGAACGTCGTATCAAGGACGTCAATTCTATAGTGATAACTTTGCAAGTGAAAATCTAACCAGACCACCGCTACCCTCGCTTCCTAAATCGGTTCTATGATGATTTATAGAAACAAAAACGTTCAAAAATTCCAGTTAGCTGTGGAGCAATGACATCAATTGCCGAAGTAGTTTGTATAATCAAGCAGGAAATTTGAAGGAGTAATTTTTTAGTTTTTCTAGCCATGGGAATAATCCACCTATCAGCGATGAAGATAATGAAAACAGTCACTTAAGAAAGGCCCAAAATAGCACTTTAGGTAGATTGGTTTTATTTTTTTCATCATTTCAACGGCCATATTAGCATTAGCATTAGAATTGAGCAATTCGCAACAAATTCGTTGGTGATACAAGCCAAGAGTATTGTATGAGAGTAGCATCACTTTTATCCGTTACCACAGATATTGATTTGGGAGTAATCACCATCTCTTGAATGGAAGCAATGCACTGTGAATATGATATTTATGTATACTGGAAGTGATATCTTCTATCTATATATATAACTAGCTGTATGTACCCGGCCTTGCTCGGAGTTGCCAGTTTAATTCGCAGTTTTTTTCACCATCGGAATTGGAATAGGTCAAAAGGATAATTGTGTTTTCTTATTGATATTTCATCATTTGATTAAAAGAAGGTAGATTACATTTGAAAACATTGACTGATTTTGAAAATGGGATCAAACCCAAAATCGCTTTATTCCGGGCAAACGTCTATTTCTAAAGAAGGAAAAACATACACCGATGCCTTATTCCGGAAAAACGTCTATTTTTAAAGAAATGATCACATTTACCGTCCAGAAGGAAACACTTTAATCATTGCTTTTCTCTGGGCAAACCATGATTTCGATGAAGTGTTGAGTTGATCGATCCCTGTCATCTTCGCCTTCTTAAGAAAAAGAATGTTTGTTCCAAATTTGGTTGAAATCGGGCAAGGGGTACAGAAGTTATGCTGGAACATTGGATCATTGCATACCTTGCTTTTATTTATTAATCTTGAATCATTATCATATAATTATCATACCTTTTAAAATTTGGAATAAAGGTTACTCGATTATGGATCACTATGCAATTTGATCATTCATAATCATCAATCATTAATCATATCGATCGTTAATCATTAACCATACACATAGTGTGTCAACATTTAATCACGATCGGTAATCGTTAATCATACTCCAACGGTTTTTCATTATTCATAATCGTTAATCATTGTCAAAAATGAATTTAATCGTTAATTATTATCAGTAATCATTTTCAAAAATTATAATTCATTAATCATAATCTTTAATCATAGAGTTGAATGATTTAATCATTTAATCTGCTTAGAATTGGTCCTGGGGTCAGGAGTTACACTGAATTGCCCGTTTTCTAAAGACAACCGCTTTCCCTTTACCCTTCCTCTTTTCTCAACGGCCATTTCACCCCCTTTGTTATCTTCTCCTAGGGATAGAAAATGTGTGTACCAAATTTGGTTGAAATCGGTACAGGGGTTCAGAAGTTACACTAAATTGCCCGTTTTCTGAACAATACCCTCCCTTCAGACCCCTACCCCCTTATCCAAATTTCCCTCCCGTACGATCGGCTCCTCATAGTGAATATGTGTACAAAATTTGATTGAAATCGGTCCTGGGGTTGGGAGTTACACTGAGTTGCTCGTTTTCCAAAGACAACACCTCCCCTATACCCTCCTTTTTCCAATGACCATCCCATCCCCTTTGTTATCTTTTCCTTATGATGTAGAATGTGTGTACCAAATTTGGTTGAAATCGGTACAGGGGTTCATGATTTACTTTGAATTGCCCGTTTTCTAAACAAAACCCCTCCCTCCAGACCCCTCCCCCTTTTCAAAATACCCTCCCATATGATCGCCTCCTCGTAGTGAATATGTGTACAAAATTTGGTTTAAATCGGTCCTGGGAGTTGAAAGTTACACAGAATTGTTCGTTTTCTGAACAAAACCCTCCACCACCTCCCCTTTTCTACGACCATCCCACCCTTTGTTAACTTCCTCTGAGGATAGAGAATGTCTGTACCAAATTTGGTTGAAATCAGCCAAGTGGTTCCAAGTAGTTAGCGAACATACATACATAGATTGGTTTTTTATATATAGAAAACCAATCTGTATGTATGTTCGCTAACATTCTGAACCACGATTTCAACCAAATGGTCACATTCTCTATCCTCAGGGAAGTTAACAAAGAGATGGTAATTTGAAAGGGGAGGAGATGGAGGGGTTTTGTTTAGAAAACGAACAATTCAGTGTAACTTTCAACTCCCAAGACCGATTTCAACCAAATTTTGTACACATATTCACTATGAAGAGACGATCATATGGGAGGGTAATTTGGGAAGGGGGGAGGGGTCTGGTGGGAGGGGTATTCTTCAGAAAACGGGCAATTTGGTGTAACTTCTGAACCCCTGGACCGATTTCAACCAAATTTGGTACACACATCCTCTATCCTAAGGAGAAGTTAACAAAATCATTCGGAAAGGAGGGAAGGTATGGGGGGATGGGTTGTCTTTGGAAAATGAGCAATTCAGTGTTACTCCCAACCCCCAGGACCGATTTCAACCAATATTTTTACACATATTCAATATAAGGAGCCAATCATATGGGAGGCCGATATGGAAAACAGGGAGTGTTCTGGAGGGAGGGATATTGTTCAAACAATCCAGTGTAACTACTGAACCCCTGAACAGATTGCAACCAAATTTGGTACACATATTCTCTATCCTAAAAAGAAGACAACAAAAGGGTAGGAAGGTCATTGTAAAAAGGGGGACGGTGGGGGTGAGGAACTCATTAAAGTACGAAAAATCAGGATAACTGTTAATCCCCAGGTCAGATTTCAACCAGATTTGGAGAACACAATCTCTATCCCAAAGGGAAGATAACAAAGGGGTTGAGAGAGTCATTAGGAAAAGGGAAGGACGGGGTGTATTGTTTAGTTAACTATCTTTTGGAGCTTTTGAGCCCCTCCACCAATTTGCACCAAATGTGGAACACATATTCTCTAACAAAGGAGGAAGGAAGGAAGGGCATGTGAATGAAACGAACGTTTTACGTACCTTTTAAATGCATGGGTCCGTTTGAACCAAATTTGGGACACATACTCTCAATCCTAAGGGGACGATTGTAGAGGAGTTGGAGGGTCATTGAAGAAAGTGGTAAAACTACTGAACCTCTTTACCGATATCCTTAAAAATTAGGACATATATCCTTTATACTTAGCATGCGATTATAAATGGAGTTGAACGGAAACAGGAGGTGTAAAGGAGGAGTAAAGGGCGTGAGGTTAAGCATCAGTAGGTCAGCCGTGAAAAACGTAAGAGATAATGTACGATAGGCATATCTAACGTTGGGCATACTTTAAATTCCCCATTCTTTAGTTTAGTAATTTGTAAAATTACCCGGAAACCAATCCTTTTAGTTAAAAAAAATCACAAAAGATAAACATTTTCCCGGAAATAACATATCTCCAAAAATAACATTTTCCGCAAGTATCATATCCTTGAAAACATTTCTTCGAAAATGACATTTCGCCCGACATGAAAATTCCTCGAATATGCCATTTCTAAAAGATTTCCGCAAATATGATAATCCCCGAAAATGTCATTTCCTCGAACGTGACATTTCCCCGAATATAACGTTCGTTTCCCCAAAAATGACAAATTTTAAAAAATGATATTTCCACGAGTGTGACATTTCCCCGAATGTGACATTTCCTCGAATATGACATTTCGCTGAAAATGACAATTTCTCGAAAATTACACTTCTGCGAATACTACAGTTTCGGTAAACTTTTTTTTTCTCGGTAATATAGTTTCCAAGAATATAACAAGAGTTTATTTGTCGGAATTAATGTTTTTAAAAGTGATATCTACCTTCTTTTAATCATTAGATGTTCTCAAACCAATCGTTTGAAGTATCAACAACGAAACACGGGGGTTATTGATTACCAACTGGTTTTAGCTGAATCAAATTGGCAATTCCAACAGCTGCGGAATCAAACTGGCAATCCCGGGCAAGGCCGGGTACATATAGCTAGTAATTCATAAAAACATTATTGTTTAAGTAGTGAAATCAAGCGAATTTAAAACGTCCTGAGGTTGACTAGTTTTGCTAACCAGTGGCACAAATTCAAAAGAAAGTCGCAAAGGACGCATTTCATGACAAAGGAGTGAGATCAATATATCAAAAGAAAGTCGTTTTAACTAGAATTGATCGTACAATTGAGAAACCATTTTTAAATAGTTCAAACTGTAACATTTATACTAGGTGAAAACTGATCATGGTTTGAATTAAAATGTATCTTGTAAGTGCAGCCAAGTTCCATTACTATCCGATAGGAGCGCTGCAGTGATGGTGCCTTTCGCGTGTATTATAAAACAAGAAAACACATAGGATGATGATGATGATGATGATACTACCATCTATTGTAGCAAGGCACCTGCCGATAGCACTGGCCATATCTGACAAACGATTCGATCATGATTATACTACTGTTTGTATTTCATCAGACTCCTGTATGAAGGGCCAAAAATGGGTGGGGTGGTTCCATAAGCAGAGACACTTATGCGAATCCACGGGATAATAGAGAATCTCCTTCCAGGAGAAAGTTCGTACATACAATATTATAATCTAGCCCTCGTTTCCCAGATTGACCCAATAGATGGGGAGAAGAGCCCGCCCTTTATCCACGAGATGTTAACAGTAGGAAGTTGGCGATTCCACTCTTCCTACCCAAATCGCTTCAATCGGGTGCCCTGATGGTTTTTTTATGGCATATAATCATATAGTTTCAACATAATTTGGTAAATATATATAATGGAATTCTCTCACCAAGTTTCAATTCCATGTCCTGGACGAGAAAGCCTCTCTTCACCTCTCTTCAAAGCCAGCTAGTTTTAGATTTATTCCTTCAGAGATAGGAAACCAATAGCTCTTCAAGAGATGTTCTGGTTTAGATCGGGGAATATGCTTCATTCTGGGTCAAAGTTCGAGAAATAGATTTCTTGATTTCTAAAAAGATGAAATAAAAAGACGGATGGCAGTATCATACATAATAACATAATTGTTTTGATTAATATGAATATGTATTCTGACTTTTTTGCCTTTCTCGTACAACGAACTTTTTTTTCTAAAAGATTATTCTGTTTTTTTTTTCTGGTCAAAATGAGATTTTTATATCTCCATTTTTATATGTCCAAAATAACGTAATCTGGCAAAAAAAAAAACCTAAAAAAAACTTAGTTCGGAAATGTATGATTTTTTTTTTCGTTTGTTTGAAAAACTACCACACGCACTTTGAATATTACGGAGATTATGGAGCACTGCTTGCCATTTCTGAACTGAAAGTGTATTGCCAACAACTACTGATCTGTTTCGAAGAAATTGAAAAATTTGTTCAAAATAAATTTTTTGTCGTTTTCTACGAATTCACAATAGGAAAAAAGGCGGTATTTTTGGCCAAAATTATGAATCCTGCAATAAACGGTGGTATTCATCATAAAAACATAGATAGAAAAGAAAAATATTTTTTCTGAGCCATCAATGGGGTATGGGGCCAATTTTCGGCATAGCATCGATTTTTGACATATTCTACAAAACCAACGAAATTTGGTCACTTTTTGGCTTGCAATAAGCCTGTTCGATGCTAAATAAATTCCTAATGGTCATATACTGTATATTCGTGTCACAGACAAATGGACGCAACACAGATTTCTTAAAATGACCAAAAAAGCACTATTAGCTTCTGGTGTTGAAAATTCACGAATAATATTTATTAAACCAACAAAGGAGGGCAGAAAAGATTCAATTAGCGTCATTTTGTGACATCAACGAAATGGAGATTCATTTATTTTATATTTCATTAAGATTTCTTTCATAATTATAAAAAGGTATTGTGGCAAAGAGTTATTCACACTACTCAACCAACACGTTATGACACGTTATGGTTAAATCTATAATTCGCTCCTATAATGGAGTAATGTCAAAATTGTAAATTTTGAACAACTTCCCTTCTCACTGCTTAACGCTTTTTATATGATAGATGATTTTTTCTTGAATTATGCGCAACGTTAAGGCATAACCCTTTCCCTTAAAATGTTATGTAAATTGTGTTCGTCACCAAATTCAATTAAAGTGGCATTATTAAGTAACTCAGATTAAAATTTAAAAATAAGAAGTTTACCAAAACACCTGATAAATCCCCCTAGCGGTAATGTTGTCTTTCTCGTACATTATAAGAAAATGTATTTTGGCCATAACTTTTGAGCCCATAGTCCGATGCAGCATATTTTAAATGGGGAACAATGAAACAACGTTCTCTGACGAATGAAACTTGTTGCGAGTAAATCGGTTTAGAGTAAGTGCCTAAAAAAGAGTTAAGACCATTTTTGCTCACACACATACAGACATTCACACACACGTACACACAGACATCACCTCAATTCTTCGAACTGAGTCGATCGGTATACAACACTATTAGTGTTTGGGCTTTTTTCAAATGCATTTAGAGCGATCATATAGCTTCTACGTATACTTTGTACACGAGAAAGGCAGAAATGGGCAATTTTCAAAATTCATGTATCTTACAAAGTTGTGAATTTGGGCAGAATTTTATTCATGGTCCTCAAAGCTTAAGAGTTCAATAGTGTAGTGCATGATGTTTTACTGCGGGGTATTGCGGGGTACCAAACTGTTTTGTTCGTTAAATATTGCGTAAAATATGCTTTTACAAATCTACTAAAAACTAAATTCTGGACGGAGCTATTATTACATTATCAAGCCTATTTCTCCGGCTGAAAACCTCTTAAATAAAGCTATAATAATAATAATTATCAAGCCTATTGCATAGATCTGTTTAAGAGCTTTGTAACGATATATAAATATGTTACTTCTGAGACGAAAACATGGCAAAGCTGTCCGTTTTCCCAAAAAACGTAAAAATATAATTTCTAGGAGGGGCTAGTTTGAACGCCCCCCACCCCTCCCTAAAAAATCTAAAAAATAAAAACCGTCCTGATTATAGAAATATAGGTTATTAGCTGTGTATTCATCACATTTTACACGCCCAAATCGAAAATTGGCCTTTTGGTAGTTTTGGCCACACCTTTATATGGGGCTGTCCTATTGTGGAATTGTGTAAAAAGGATATATGCAGTTTCTCAAACAAGTGATTCATGTATTACTAAGTTTCTATTGTACAAAATATGTTAACACTAAGATTCTAAATGTCTAATAACATTTTCGTGATTAAAATATTGTAGGCATTAAATAGCAAGATTTTCAGATTTCTGATAATAATAATGCTTTTCATATTTGAAGAAAAATACAAAAGCAAAAAGGACAAAAATTCTATAAGAATCCAAGAATAGACAGATGAACATTTTAGTAAAACTTTGAATGTTTATAATCCTTTACTGGTTCTGAACAAATGTGCGATAATTTGCGTAGATTATAAAAGGTACTGTATTTTGGTGTGTGATGAATATTAGTAACACAAATTGACTCAAAAAACGTTCTATTAGAAGGTGATTTTTTGTCGAACAGGTCAGGTGTTGATGATTGTTTTACAACATATGCTAAGTGTGTATGTGTTAAAGGAAAATTGAATGTGGTATAGATAAATTAAGAATTTTAATTCAGAGCCACTATTACCCTGTGATTGTGACGATCTTGATGTAAACTTTATATGATAGCATAGCATAGCATAGAACTCTTGCACAAATCGTAGTTGCAGAGCTATAGCCTATACTTTACGATTGTGACCCCCAAATCCGGTACTGAATTCAGTCAATCCTACCCTACTCAAATGGTGAAACCATCGGAATTGACCAGAAATCTTTACAAATATTTTCGAAATGGTTTGATGGTTGATTTCAGGCTTTAAGCGTCTAGAATATTGAGCTGGTGTTAAAATTATAGGAAGAACATATATTTATTCCCGTTGAACATAAAAGATATCGCTAGATATTTCGACGATCAGGTGCTAAATGCGAGCCATTTAAAAAAAAAATCCGTTCGTCTGGGTCTTTAAGGGTTAAGAAAATTTTCGGTTTTGGCATTCAGATGATGACATTTAGATATGCTTTTGGCTCAATTTGCCTAAAGGGCCTATATTTGCCTATTCGGGTGCGTAGTAAGGTTTTCAACATTGTTTTGGAAATATTAAGTTCAGGAAAATGAAGTTGCCAACTGGATATAGTTCTCTAAGAATTCATTATTAGAAAACACTTCTTACGGTTCTCAACCATTTTATTATAAAGGCAAACATAATAGCACATTTTCTTGTCGCTAAAGCAGAAATGAAACAACTTACAGAACTTTCATTCAGACATCATCACCTAAAACCGTACCCCTGAAAGAATTAACGGATTCCATAGGGAACGACAAAGTTTGAACGCAAAAAAAAAAATAGTACATTCAATAGAAAAAAGCATATATAATCGTACAGTAATGTTTTAAATTGAAATGTATAATAATATATTGAAGTGCTACTACGTCTTAAGACATTATAATTGAATAGCTTGTGCTCTGTTTATCCGTTCCATGGTGGAAAATGCAATTCGTACATACCAGATACGATGAAATTATAAATTTTGTAAAAACTCCATACTTTCTGTCAAATAACACCTTATTGTAGACGCGGATGTAATCTTGAAACCTTGCTGTACGTTTCAGCCTCTATTCCATTGCTCTCCATGAAACAAGGAAACTAGCCATTGCCATAGTATAAAATCTCCAGATGTGTACTTCCCGGAGATTGGTTGCGCGATGGTATTGGGGGACCATTCAACGTACTGTCCCGGCACTTTTCGCTTTTCACAGGAATCCATTATGCTTGGTCCATCACAACTCACTATTCACAGTCACTGGATTTTTTTTATAGATCTTACAATAAAATAAAATGACAGTCGATTTTTTTTGCGACCGTTTCCAGGCACAGTCAACTACGATCTGATAAAACAAGAAAACACATAGGAGTAACAAAAAAGCATATAAGAGAGGTATTGGACTTTAGAGAGATAGATTTAGTTATTTCCATCAGTTCACATTGCAATAGTTTTTGAAAAAAATTTTTTTTTTCGGTTTTGAATTGTTTTTCCGAGGAATGGGGAAAAATAATGTTTTTTAACAACTCCAAAACACAATGACTGGGCCAATTTTCAATAGAAAAAAATTAAGAAGGATTCCGCGTCGAACCTGTTGCAAGCTGAGATGTTGCAAGCAAATCAGATGAGGCATACATACATACGCAGATGAAGATATCACCCCAATTCGTCGAGCTGAGTCGATTGATACATAAAACTATGGGACTCCGAGCCTTCTATCAAAAGTCAGTTTTGGAGTGATCATATAGCCTTTATGTAGACTTAGTATACGCGGAAAGCAAAAATTAGCAATTTTCATATCGCAAGTTCAAACAATATCCACCCTCTGACTAAATAAACTACATAAAATGTAATAACGTCATTAAAATAAGTTTGGTTAAAATAGGCATTCGTCTGACTGAAAATGTTTTAATGTTTTAAAATAGGATGAGCATTAGAGTGGGGCGCAGTTGTATGGAAAAACGCAAACTTTGTCCGATCAAGTGAGATCAAGGTTTTTCTGAATCGTTTTGGGACCCCAATCAACTGTGCAAAATATGGGCTCGATTGGTTGCGACCTCGCATGCCGCATCGCGTTTTAAATTTACATGGAGATTAGTATGGGAAAACGTACTTTTCAACATTTTTGCTCTTAGCGGCTTCAATTTATCATCAATCACGTGACTCATTACGTTAGCATATAGCCTAGAAGATGCCGCAGGTGGAAGGTCTACAAAAAATGTTATTACGTTTCGATAAATGATTGTTTAAACCATGTACAAGAAATCAATGTTTCTGCCTGCATTACCGGACAACCCGTAATTATCAGAGGGCAAAACCCATTTTCCTTCTAGTCGGAATTTTTACTTTGTGAAATCATTCCGAATATCCCCATTAGCTCCAAAGTCCTACAAAATCAATAATTTTGAAATAACACTCAGTTAAATTATTGCTCCACGTAGTTCGGCAGTGCTGCCAGAATGAATGATTTTTGCAAATGGTTTGAACATTCAATCTTCGAAGCGTTATAACTTTTTTCGTGGACGCTCCAGCAACGTGCCTTCTTCAGCAAAGTTTTTTAGCATCCTTTGGGCTATACTTTAACGTAATGTGCCACTTGGTTTACGATGAACTGAAACCTCTAGTAGTAGAAATGCAAAAATATACGTTCTCCCATACTAATTTCCATACAAACTTCAAACGCGATGCGGAAAGCGAGGAAGTAACCAATCGGTCCCAAATTCTGCACAGTTGTTCAGGACCCAGAATGGCTTCGAAAAACCATTGATTTGAAAAAATGATCATGACGCCCCACTCTAATGAGCATATGCACAGCATGCGGAAGATTTATTTCGAAAAATGTATTAGAGGTAACTACTTTCCATCAATGGGATTCAAACCAACGAATACTGGTGCTTTTGGTAACTAAGCAACGAAGGACCTCTGTTGGCCTCCACCACTTTGCGGCCCCTAATTGTGTGGCATTAAACAGGCTTACAAACATGAGCAAACCTAACATAAATATCTCTGTTCCTATATATGACAGATCATAGCAGGCACCTTTCAAGATGTGTAGCTTAGCTTGTCAAAGAGTCGATCCACCCTTTCACATGCGGTTAGTCGCAAGAAGAATGGTGTTATTGAAGATCGGAACGATTGAAATTTCACATGATTGGACGCACGCATTCTGTGTATCTTTTCCTGAGTTGGTGGGACGCTCGTAAGAAAAATTGTATCAAAGTTAGTGAAATAGGGTTATTTGATCATTTAAACGATTAATGAGTTATAAAATATTCGAATAGATTCAAATATTAAGAATAGGAAATATTAATTGTATTTTATCGACTAGATTCAACCAACTCTAAACTTTGCGATAGTATTACTCATTGTCCCGCAATAGTATTTCGTGATATTTCTAGTATCCATGATTTTCCTCAAACGAAGATACGGTTGCTAGTTCGGTTGTTATGGCGTTTGTCGGTTAGCTGTTGAATTCAACTTGTAGTGTCAAAGACGCTCTGCAAGAGCGTCGGATTGAATGATTTTTCCTTCGGTTTCGACTTGTGATGTCGAAGACGCTCTGGAAGAGCGTCGGATTGAATGATTTGCTCATCGGTTTTGGTTTCTGATGTCGAAGGCGCTCTGGAGTCAGGTTTCAAAGGTGCCCGCGTTTTCGGGGGCACACCACTCGATACGGAAGCAACGCACAACTGTCATTTTTATTTTTTCACGCATGCTGCGACGCAGCAAAGCTGAGTCACCAAAAATTACAGTTATCCGCCGCCTCCGTATCGAGTGGTGTGCCCCCGAAAACGCGAGCACTTTGAAGCTTGGATTCTGTCAGGAGTGACCTTAAAAAGTCGAAGGTGCTCCACGCTAACTGTCATCTACTCAATGACTGAGTAAAATTGTATTGCTCTCTCTTTCTATCCCATGGAAATTTTACTCAATTTCCGTCAAAAGCAGGACAACTCAAAACTATGAGTAATCCTGCTTTTGACAGAAATTGAGTAAAATTTCCGTGGGAAGAAAAGAGATGGCAATACAATTTTACTCAGTCACTGAGTAGGTGAAAGTTAGAATGTCTGGAAGAGCGCCAGCATAAGTGATTTATTTTCTTATCGGTTTCGATATGTGATGTCGAAGCTGCTGTGGTAGAGCGCCGGATTGAATGATTTGCCCATCAGTTTTGGCTTGTGACGTCGAAGACGCTCTGGAAGAGAGTCGAAATAAGTTATTTGTTTTCTCATTGGTTTAAGTTAAACGAGTTAAAATGTCGAAAGAACTCTGGAGTAGTGCCGAAGCAAATGATTCATTTTCACATCGGTTTCCACTTGTTATGTCGAAGATGCCCGATTGAATGATTTGTTGTTCTTATCGGTTTCGACTTAACATGATTTGTTTTCGGAATAAATTATTTGTTTTTTCATCGGTTTTCTCCTGGTGTTGTCGATAGTGCTCTGGAAGAGTATCGGATTGTTGCAGCTTTTGATGGTGAAGGTTGTGTAGAAGAGGGGCGGATTATTCGCGTCAAAGAGACGTTGACGTGGTGGACCAGCAGAACGCATCTATTCAGATTTGAGTTTCGAAGGTGTTGTGTGAGAGCGCCGGATTGATTGGCTCAAGCTTGGAAGGCCAATGCAGAGTATGTTTAGAGAGCCACCGATATTGTTTTGACTTTCCCGTTGGAAGGTTGTATTGGATATGGTCTGCCGGTTCGAATTCTATTTGTTTTGGATGAATGCTTGATATATTTGTAAAAAATAGATTAGTAGGAATACAGCTTGAGGATCATGAACATTTTGACATTTCAGAAGGCTAAAAAATGGTCGGATTACTTTGTTTAGTAAATATCCATTTGCGTATTTGTGTGTGGATTTTGAATTGAAAAATTTAATTTGGATTGTTTTTGGATATTGGTTTTAAATGAAACATTTGATTTTGGTAAAGGCTTATTAACCTTTTGTCTGTGCTCTGGGGTCAATATGACCCCAGGCCACTTTAAGTGGCTGCCATTTCTTTAGTTTTCAACCGATTCTCCTCCGAGCTCTGTCTCCTAGGTGCAAATTCGATTGAAAAATCTTGAAAATCGCTACTGTCCTTTTCGCAAAAAACTTACTTTGTCTGTGCTCTGGGGTCAAATTGACCTCAAATTGAAATTACTATAACTATTTTAATGTTTGGCCAATTTTGGATTTCTGGGGCTGTTTCGAAAGATAATTTAATCATCTTTCAGGTCGTTACAAAAGATTGATAGGTGGGAGGAGAACATCGCGGGGAGGGGTTTTCGTAAAAAAGGGTACAAAAACAGTGATTTTTCACGCTTATTTTATTATATCTGAAAATCCTACCCATTTTGAACTGCACCTTTTCAAAAAAGTTATGCAGGAAGGCGTGTTCTTTGACATGAGGCATTGATTAGTTTAGCGCTTGGTCGCTAGGTGGCGGTATATTTGAATTCATTATTTTAGACTACTCAAGTAACTCCGATATATGGAATTTTCCTCATTGTAAATATTCTTATCGCACAATTTTGAAATTGTAAAGATGACGTCTGTAACAAAGTTCATCTGGTGGGAATAGACTGTCATGTGACGAAATAAATAATAAGGAAATTTACAAATAGGCGGCGCAAGTGTACTTGCAATATTATTGCATATATGAAATATTGCTTTAGCTTGAGATCCCTCATACCTACACCCAAGTTGGATTCGGCAACATTGTTCAGGATGTCTAGCACTACAAAGCGGTGCTCAATAAAATGAGCACTTCTTCCCAAATGTGTGCGATAAGAATATTTACACTGAGGAGAATTCTATATATCGGAATATCTTGAGTAGTCTAAAATAATGAATTCAAATATACCACCACCTGGCGGCCGAGTTCTAGACTTATCAACGCCTCATGCCAAAGCACATGCCTTCCTGCATAGCCTTTTTAAAAAAAGGTGCAGTTCAAAATGGGTAGGATTTTCGGATGTTAGTAAAATAATCATAAAAAATCACTGTTTTTATACCTTTGTTCACTAAAACCCCTCCCCGCGATGTATCCGCCCACCAATAGTCAATCTCTGGTAACGACCTGAAAGATGATTAAATTATCTTTCGAAACAGCCCAAAAAGTCCAAAATTGGCTAAACATTAAAAAAGTTATAGCAATTTCAATTTGAGGTCAATTTGACCCCAGAGCACAGACAACGTAAGTTTTTTTGAGTACAGACAGAAGGTTAATACCCAAAATGCCAAGGTCTTTAGGACGATCAATTTTGAAATTGAACATAACTCTGTCCTGTTTTTATCGTAGTTTCAAAAAGTGTGGTGTCCAGGTTCCGGATGATTCCAGATTTTGTTGGGGTACCTACGATTTGGCGTTTGGGGTATTTCGACGGAAAATTCATTTTTATGTGGAACTCATCTCAACCTTTACCTTAAACAAAGCTACACTTAACACGGTTCTATTAGTGATTTTTCAGAATTTCTGAAATGCTTATGAGCGTCTCTAGAATGCTCCCAGATTTTCCCGGGGAAGTAGTAAGAGAGGACATTCTCATTTTTAGCCCAAAACATTTTATGCGACAGCTCATTCTTCATGATTTCTCACGAATAAACATCTGAAGAGTCTGTAAAGTGCAAAAGGCCACTCCCGGAACCCTACGTAGTGCACCGAGGGAACCTGTATGAGGCAACTTTCCGTTTTCGAACAAAACAGATCATGTGATAGGGCATTCTCGGGTTCATACATTGGATTTGAGTATCGAATTGGAAAGTCGTATTTAAATATTTAAATTCAAATTTGAATTAGGATATTTTGAATATGGGAGTTGAGTACGGATATTCAATACTGGATTGTAAAATTGGACTCGGCTGTAATTTAAAAAAAATGCGATGTAAGTATTTGTTTATGAAAATCCCAAGTCAATGTTTTTTTTCTCTTTTTAATGAGAGAAGAAGGGGGGATATATTAGAAATCGGGCAGTCCACTTCCAGCGTGCATTGATGACAAATATGCAAACGGTTCGGTTGCCAACAAGGGGTAACCAACTCTTGATAGTGTCCAGAAATACTATCAAATACTAGCGAAAAACTACTTCGTATCTATCGCACATTGATAAAAGAGCACTGGTTGGGAAAGCATGAAACACAAAGTCACCTAGTCAATACTGTCCACCCCGTTTTAGGCAACACATATTTCTTTAAACTTATCGTCCCTACATGGCCGGCATAATAAAGTGCCCACTTGCCGTTTTTCATACAAAATGGTCAACTTTGGAGCTCTAGATCTCGGGTTCCCGTGAACCGATTTGGCTGAAAATTTTACCAGAGCTCAGATATAACTTGAATTTTAACATATCTAAGTTTCGACCATATTGATTCACAGGTTAAAAATTATTGCGGTATTACCAAAGTGAATTTTTGGCAAAAATTTATTTTTAAATATCTTGAATTCTATAGGTTGTAGACTGATGACATATTCAGCAAAAAAGCGTATTTTGCCAATACAAAAAAGTTTGCTATATATACCTGTACACTTAGAGATGTAGTTTTCGAGGTATTTGAAAACAATTTTTGCCAAAAAATTCACGTTGGTATTACCGCAATAATTTTTAACCCTGTGAGTCAATATGCTCGAAACATAGATATGTTAAAATTCAAGTTATATCTGAGCTCTGGTAAAATTTTCAGCCAAATCGGTTCACGGGAACCCAAGATCTAGAGCTCCAAAGTTGACCATTTTGTATGAAAAACGGCAAGTGGGCACTTTATTATGCCGGCCAGTGTATGTACACGCACCATATGTAGCAGAAAGGGAGAATAGTTTTCGCAATACGATACAAGAATGGCCGGATTCGGGAGGATATTCTCCAATAAAATTCTGTAGAAAACGCTTCACAAATCTGGTGCTGATGATTTATTTTAACTTGTTCTATACATCTGTTCAAAATAACAATCTTGTCCCCAGCAACAAACATGCGAAAGCGTGGCGTTTCATCATAGCTTTATGATGGGGCTGCTTCTCCAGTTCGGTTTTATTACATTTCTATAAGCCAGTGGTGTAGCCAGAAAATTGTTCTGGGAGGGGCTTGAAAAAAAATTCTTCTGAAAATTTTGTCTGGGGGTTATGGTCTATATACCCAAAACCACCCCCGTGGCTACGCCACTGCTATAAGCCATTTCTATCAGACATTTATGCACTCTTTTAACGGCTGTCATTTATTTACAATGTTATGAAAACTCATATGTACAACATGTACATGTATCATATAACAAATCATGTACAAGATATTGATTTCACATTGATTTCACATTCACATATGAGTTTTCTTAACATTGTAAATAAAAGACATCCGTTAAAGGAGTGCATAAATGTCTGATAGAAATGAAAGTCGGGTGGTTTAATCCCCAGAATATGGGCAATTAATTGATTGATTGGCCTTTTTTTGTAAAATTGAGTACGAATTGTGCAGACACTCATTTCGCAATAAATCAGTTAAAATCAATTGGAGTACATTTTATTGGTCACACAAACAATCTATGGGAAAAAGGTCAGTTCGCTGTCATTTCATGTCTAAGGAATTAGAGGAAATTTTCATCTCTCTCCGTATTATTTAGAATAAACCAGGAATTGAATCAGCCAGCTCTGGGTTAGTATTGCCGTGCTTTTATCGACTAGACTATCTGAATTCTCATACTTGTTCATAAATCCATTTGCTTCCCCAACTTATAACATTTATTAACAGTCACTGATCTGAGACCTTAAATGAAGATAGTTTTCAATGTCCCATGACTTTGAGGCGATAGACGAAATGAACTGTATTTTTTCCTTACGTAAAAACAGATAAAAACAAATAATTTAAAATCTCCCAACACTTCGAAACATTTTCAAACAAAACTTATTATATCTAAAATTATGCACTTTGTTTTGTTTTCCTTCCAGATTCATCAGCCAATCAATATCAACAACCGTCAATTTTCCATCACAAGAAAACTCCATCAACACCTAAATGCTCAAACCTTCAGTTGTCCAACCGCAGAATTCGCGTCTGCTTGCCGGAATCTCAATCAACGCGTAACAACCATCGTAACCACCGAATGCCTACATAGAGCCCAACGAACACAGAGCTACAAGAATTGAAGAATAACTTTTTGAACCCATTAAACAAGCTTCCTCATGTAGAAAGTTAACACATTCGCCTACGCTCATTTCATACAGAAATCAAGCAGCACCCAGAGAATGCAATCCTGCACATGCACCGGCAGTAGCAGTGCAACCTTTTTCATCGAAAAACTCAATTAAACTCACCGGAAACAAACAGGAATCGGTTGTTGGTGAGGGTGTTGGCAGCAATAGTAGTTAGTTCTGACGGCAGAAACAGAGGGGCGATCTAGTCAATGCGAAAATGGCAACCCCACCGGACAGCCCCATCGAGGAGGTCGTGTATGAGTTGGAACCAACTCGGGCGCCCAAGCCCATCCCAGTGGCGCTAGAGGACCTCTGTAGGTTAACTAAGTTTACCCGCCAGGAGATACGAGTCATGTATCGCGGCTTCAAAACGGTACGTTCCAATATTTGAGCGTAGGATGTGGCAAGTCGTAAATAATAGCCAGGGCACATATTTCGGTAATGGCCAAAGTTTACTAATTAAAAGGAATATCAAGATAGGATAGGGTGGGCGAAGCACCGGTCAACTTTCCCATTGCGAGACTGCGTGTGCTGTCTCAGTGTATATAACTGAAAATAAGTCTCATATTACACACATTAAAAAAATGTTCAGAATCTATGTACTTCTGTTATTTTTGAAGTTTCGAAAATTTATTAAAAGGACGGGGAAGGAAAATTAAATTGACCTTGAGAAAGGCCAAGACGCTTGATCGATGTATTTTGATCGCAATGGAGGTTAAAAGAATAGCGGTCCGTTTGAGCTAAAGCATTATAATGTTGATACATATTCATCTAAGTCTTATTGCATGTTTCAAATTATGAGTACGACATGTTTTACCACTTGTAGTGCAAAGTATGGCTGAGATACCATTGCAATGCAATTTATGAAATTATTTTTTTTTTGGCCTTTAAAACAGAAATTGTCGGAATGACGATGTATAGACCTAGTTTAATTTGGACATATGGTATTGTTTGATATCTCGGAAACTATGGGATGTAGGAAGTTGCCATTTTCTACAAAGTTGTTCGGGGATTGGAAACCAATATTTTGAGAAACTGTTTAGTTTATAATTCATCCGCAAGGCTCAGAGAGATCAGATTGGTTCAATATCTCGGAATCTGTGGGAATTAGATAGTTGCCGTCAGGGCCGGATTTAGCGAGAATGGGGGCCCGGGGCCGACAGTGTGTGGGGGCCCCAAAATGTACAAAACCCAGATTAATCCACCTAGCGGTGATGGTGCCTTTCTCGACCTTCGTAAAATGTGTGTGCTTGAAAATAGATGAGCTAGTAGCTAGGAGTAAAAAAGACAAATTTCTTTGTCCGTTCTATGAAAATCAGATTATTTATGGCAAAGATATTGTAGATCCAGTTGAAACCCGAAAATCATATTTTGTCCCATTCCCGGATGTCGCCACTACATCGCGAGTGGTACCCGACTATGGCACAGTTGCGCACTACTCGCGATGCAGTTGCAACATCCGGAAATGCGAGAAAATGCGATTGTCGCGAGACCTCGGTTCGGTTTTCAACTTGATCTACAATATGCTAATAAGAATTTCAACATTTTTGTTTTCTTTCCAAACTTTTTGACGTACATACCCCTGTTTTATTTTACCAAGTCATATATTTTAAGGATATCACTTTTGGATGTAAATTGAACCGAAGCTCCGACTACACAAAAAGAAAACGAGAATGTCATTCCCATCAAGCGAGCGGAGGGCAATATTTGTTATGATATAAATCTCATGACCGTCTTTCTGCCAAACTCCCGTATGAAGAGGGAGGGAAGTGTATTAGTGTGGAAGCATCCGATAGTTCGTTTTCGGAAAGAAATTATAGCCTTTCGGTACAACTTTGTTGCACAAGAAAGGCAAAAAGTATTTTGGCCATAATTTCTAAGGTAATAGTCCAATCTGGCCAACTTTCAATAGAAAATAATAGAACAGGATTCCGCGTCTAATGCAATTTGTTGTGAGTAAATCGGTTGAGGGTAAGTCCATTAAAAGTCAGCTAGACTTTTTTACTCGCTTTTTTATAGCACATAGTATATTTTGGCCATAATTTCTGTGCCCATGGTCCAAATTTTCAATGACAGGATTCCGCGTCGAATGAAACTTGTTGGAATTATAGATAGTGGAATATATAGATGAGTGAAGATAAATCCTCTGTCTCCAAACGAACTGTCAAACGTGTCTCCAAACGAGCATGACGTCACGATTTCAATGGAAACTTTAAGGGCTGTGACGTCATATGCGCGAGTGCACGAGCAGAAAAATCGACTCAGCCATGATTTCGCTCATCTATATAGTCTACTATCTATAGTTGGAATTAAATCGGTTGAGAATAAGTTCCAAAAAAGTGAGCTAAACTTTTCGCACTTTTGATGCGCACACACACACACACACACACACACAGACATCATCGCAGTTCGTCGAGCTTATACGTATATAACACTATGAGTCTCCAGGCTTTCTGTAAAAGTTTGGTTTTTGATCGAACATACAGCCTTTTCGTATGAAAAGGCAAAAATGGTGTTTCGGTCATAACTTCCGATCCCATAGTCCGATCTAGCCAATTTTCAATAGAAAACAATGGGACAAGATTCTGCGTCGAATGAAATTTTTGCGAGCGACCTGAGAAGCACACATATTGCACATCAATCACAGTAACTTATATATGACCGGATTCAGTCACAATATGGTTACTGCAACCAGATTTGTTGAACTTGTGTTGCTTGGGGAATAGATGAAGTCTAAGTGCTAAAAAAGTGAGCTAGACTTTTTCGAACTCTTTTTCACAATAAATAGTAATTTGACCATAACATCTAAGCCCATAGTCCGATCTGGCCAATTTTCAATAAGAAAATATGAGACATTCTGCGTCGAATGCAATTTAATGCGAGCAAATCGGTTGAGGAAAAGTGCCTGAAAAATGAGTGAGTTTTTTTAGCGATTTTTCCATAAAAAAATGGTATAATTTTCGATCCCATAGTCCGATATGGCCAATTTTCAATAGGAAACAACAGGACAGGATTCTACGTCGAATGCAACTTGTTGTGAGCAAATCGGTTAAGGATATGTGCCCGAAAAATGAGTGACATTTTTACGCGATTTTACGTATGAATTTGTATCTTGGCCATAACTTTCGATCCCATAGTTCGATCTGGCTAATTTCAAATAGAAAACAAAGGGACAGAATTCTTCGTCGAATGCAACTTGTTGCGAGCAAATATGTTGAGGATAAGTGCCCAAAAAATGAGTGACATTTTTTACGCGATTTTTCGTATGGATTTGTATTTTGGCTATAACTCTCGATCTGGCCAATTTCAAATAGAAAAGAATGGGACAGGATTCTGCGTCGAATGCAGCTTGTTGTGAGCAAATCGGTTGAGAATAAGTGCCCGAAAAATGAGTGACATTTTTTACGTGATTTTTTCGTATGAATTTGTATTTTGGCCATAACTTCTGATCCCATAGTCCGATCTGGCCAATTTTCAATAGGAAACAATGGGACAGGATTCTGCGTCGAATGCAACTTGTTGCGAGCAAATCGGTTGAGGATAAGTGCCCGAAAAATGAGTGACATTTTTTACGCGATTTTTTCGTATGAATTTGTATTTTGGCCATAACTTTTGATCCCATAGTCCGATCTGGCCAATTTTCAATAGGAAACAATGGGACAGGATTCTGCGTCGAATGCAACTTGTTGCGAGCAAATCGGTTGAGGGTAAGTGCCCGAAAATGAGTGACATTTTTACGTGATTTTTTCGTATGAATTTGTATTTTGGCCATAACTTCTGATCCCATAGTCCGATCTGGCCAATTTTCAAAAGGAAACAATGGGACAGGATTCTGCGTCGAATGCAACTTGTTGCGAGCAAATCGGTTGAGGGTAAGTGCCCGAAAAATGAGTGACATTTTTTGAGTAGTTTTGCGCACACACACACACACACATACACACACACACACACACACACACACACAGACATCACCTCAATTCGTCGAACTGAGTCGATTGGTATATAACACTATGGGTCTCCGGGCCTTCTATAAAAAGTTTGTTTTTGGAGCGATCATATAGCCTTTACCGTATACTTAGTATACGAGAAAGGCAAAAAGGCAAAAAAATAAACTTTGGCCATATCTGTTTAATACCGATCTGTTTAATTTTCAATACGAAACAATGGAACAAGATTCTGCGTCGAATGCAACTTGTTGCAGGCAAATCGGCTAAAAGTAAGTGCCTAAAAAATGAGTGAGAATTTTTCTTGTCAACAAATGTATTTTGGCCATTACTTCGAATTCCATAGTTCGATTCGACCAATTTTCAATACGAAACAATGGGACAGTATTTCGCGTCGATCGGAACTTGTTGCGAGCAAATCGGTTAAGGATAAGTGCCTGAAAAATGAGTGAGAATTTTGTACGTGTTTCTCATGTGAAAAAGTGGATTTTGGCCATAACTTCGAAACCCATAGTCCGATCTGTCCAATTTTCAATACGAAACAATGGGACATGATTCTGCGTTGAATGAAACTTGTTGCGAGTAAATCAGCTAAGAGTAAGTATCTAAAAAGTGAGTGAGAATTTTTGTTGTAAAAAAATATATTTTGGCCATAACTCCGAAACCCACAGTCCGATTCGGCCAATTTTCAATACGAAACAATGGGACAAGATTCCGCGTCGAATGCAACTTGTTGCAAGCAAATCGGTTAATGATAAGTGCCTGAAAAATGAGTGAGATTATTTTGCGCACACACATACACACACACATACACACACACACATACACACACACAGACATCACTTCAATTCGTCGAGCTGAGTCGATCGGTATATAACACTATGGGTCTCCGGGACTCCTATAAAAAGTTTGTTTTTGAGCGAACATATAGCCTTTACGTATACTTTGTATACGAGAAAGGCAAAAATGGTATAATTTTCGATCCCATAGTCCGATATGGCCAATTTTCAATAGGAAACAACAGGACAGGATTCTACGTCGAATGCAACTTGTTGTGAGTAAATCAGTTAAGGATATGTGCCCGAAAATGAGTGACATTTTTACGCGATTTTACGTATGAATTTGTATTTTGGCCATAACTTTCGATCCCATAGTTCGATCTGGCCAATTTCAAATAGGAAACAATGGGACAGGATTCTACGTCGAATGCAATTTGTTGCGAGCAAATCGGTTGAGGATAAGTGCCCGAAAAATGAGTGACATTTTTTACGCGATTTTTTCGTATGAATTTGTATTTTGGCCATAACTTCTGATCCCATAGTTCGATCTGGCCAATTTCAAATAGGAAACAATGGGACAGGATTCTGCGTCGAATGCAACTTGTTGCGAGCAAATCGGTTGAAGATAAGTGCCCGAAAAATGAGTGACATTTTTTACGCGATTTTTTCGTATGAATTTGTATTTTGGCCATAACTTCTGATCCCATAGTCCGATCTGGCCAATTTCCAATAGGAAACAATGGGACAGGATTCTGCGTCGAATGCAACTTGTTGCGAGCAAATCGGTTGAGGATAAGTGCCCGAAAAAGAGTGACATTTTTTACGCGATTTTTTCGTATGAATTTGTATTTTGGCCATAACTTTTGATCCCATAGTCCGATCTGGCCAAATAGGAAAACAATGGGACAGGATTTTGCGTCGAATGCAACTTGTTGCGAGCAAATCGGTTGAGGGTAAGTGCCCGAAAAATGAGTGACATTTTTTGAGTAGTTTTGCGCACACACACACACACACATACACACACACATACACACACACACACACACACACACACACACACACACACACAGACATCACCTCAATTCGTCGAACTGAGTCGATTGGTATATAACACTATGGGTCTCCGGGCCTTCTATAAAAAGTTTGTTTTTGGAGCGATCATATAGCCTTTACCGTATACTTAGTATACGAGAAAGGCAAAAAGGTAATTTAGCCATAATTTCCTATCCCATAGTCCGACCTGGGCAATTTCCAATAGGAAATAATGGGAAAGGATTCTGCGTCGAATGCAGTTTGTTGCGAGCAAATCGGTTGAGGATAAGTGCCTGAAAAATGAGTGACATTTTTTACGCGATTTTTACGTATACAATTGTATTTTGGCCATAACTTCCGATCCCATAGTCCGACCTGGCCAATCTCCAATAGGAAACAATGGGAAAGGATTCTGCGTCGAATGCAATTTTTTGCAAGCAAATCGGTTGAGGAAAAGTGCCTGAAAAATGAGTGACATTTTTTACGCGATTTTTACGTATAAATTGTATTTTGGCCATAGCTTCTGATCCCATAGTCCGACCTGGCCAATTTCCAATAGGAAACAATGGGACAGGATTCTGCGTCGAATGCAATTTTTTGCAAGCAAATCGGTTGAGGAAAAGTGCCTGAAAAATGAGTGACATTTTTTACGCGATTTTTACGTATAAAATTGTATTTTGGCCATAACTTTCGATCCCATAGTCCGACCTGGCCAATTTCCAATAGGAAACAATGAGAAAAGATTCTGCGTCGAATGCAATTTGTTGCAAGCAAATCGGTTGAGGATAAATGCCTGAAAAATGAGTGACATTTTTAACGCGATTTTTACGTATAAAATTGTATTTTGGCCATAACTTCTGATCCCATAGTCCGACCTGGCCAATTTCCAATAGGAAACAATGGGAAAGGATTCTGCGTCGAATGCAATTTGTTGCAAGCAAATCGATTGAGGATAAGTGCCTGAAAAATGAGTGACATTTTTTACGCGATTTTTACGTATAAAATTGTATTTTGGCCATAACTTCCGATCCCATAGTCCGACCTGGCCAATTTCCAATAGGAAACAATGGGAAAGGATTCTGCGTCGAATGCAATTTGTTGCAAGCAAATCGGTTGAGGATAAGTGCCTGAAAAATGAGTGACATTTTTTGCGTCGTTTTGTGCGCACACACACACACACATACACACACACACACACACACACACACACACACACACACACACAGACATCACCTCAATTCGTCGAACTGAGTCGATTGGTATATAACACTATGGGTCTCCGGGCCTTCTATAAAAAGTTTGTTTTTGGAGCGATCATATAGCCTTTACCGTATACTTAGTATACGAGAAAGGCAAAAAAAGGTTGGTTTTGGTACATAACATTTGTGGGGGCCCGCCCCCCCCTCCCCCTTAATCCAGCCCTGGTTGCCTAATCTACAAAGTTTTTCAGGGATATGAAACCATCATGTGGAGAAACCTTCAAGTTTAGAATTCATCCGCAAGGCGGCGCTAGTGTATATGAGAGATCAGTTTGGTTCGATATCTCGGGATCTGTGGGATTTGAAAAGTTGCCGGGGAAATCATTTCTGCTGCAGAGAGGAATAAGAAACACGCAAGCAAAAGTAATCCAACTAGAGTGCCGTCTATTTCTAAACCCACATCTAGAGATGTCGTAAATTAATCGATTACTGCGATAATCGATTAATTTTGAATCGATCATTACCTAACGATTAATCGATTCAATAATCGAGAGAGATCGAGAGTAATCGATTTGTTACTAATCGATTAATCAGGATTTTACGACATCATAAGGATGTCGCAAATTAATTGATTACTTCGATTAATCGATTCATCGTTGTAATAATCGATTAATTTTGAATCGATTATTATCCAACGATCAATCGATTCAATAATCGACAGGAATCGAGAGTAATCGATTAGTTACTAATCGATTAATCGGGATTTTACGTCATCTCTACCCATACCCACATACTCGGCGCTACGAACGGACACACAAAAGATACCTAGTAGTCCGGTAGCGAACGAACCGTACCAAGCAAAAGATCCGAAGATCCGAACAACTCTCAGTTCCGCTCATGTCGTCGTCCAGCTCGAAATTGCTGTGACATGGAAGCGAGAGCTGCGCTACCAGCTCAGATCCGTGCGACACGGATCTCGATTCGGATCAGTCGCGACCGATTCTAGCGAACCGTGTGGTTGTGGTTCAAACGAACCGAACTGGGAGCTGTGTCTTGCACGGAGCGGATCTTTTGCTTGCGACGGGTTTTCCCGCCAGCATACTGCTACATGTGCATTCTGTCTGTTTGTAGCACCGTGCTCTGTATTTTTTACTCACTTGTATTAGTTCTCGCGCATTTCGGGAACCAATATTTCTATACACGCTTAAGGTCATTCACACAATTTTGTGTTTCGTTCACACAAAACGGGCCTAACCTGGAACAACACATATTATGAGTAACTGCCATGTTACTCATTTTAGTGTAATTGACGGTTAACGATTTTTGATGAGTTCATTTCACACAGTGAGAGAGCGGTCGGAAAACGGACCTAACCTCAATTATATTTTTTCATGTAAATTGAAAATTATCGCAACATTTTTATACTATTTCAGAGGAGTCCCCATTTGTTTCGATATGACCAAACTAAAGTGCGATGTTTACAAACATATATAGTCGCACATTTTAGTTGTATCGTATCGAAACATAACGAAAATCCACAAAAAAGTCATTTTCGTTACGGTGCATGCCGGACGCAACCGCCATCATGGCGATCAAAATGGACTTGAACGTTCGAAGCAAAGTTTCTTACACATATTAAAAGAATAAAAGACATTACACAACGACTGTGCATGTCTTACACATAATTTTCACACAGATTGCTATTCTCTCGTGTCATCGTCGTCATGTGTGAAAATTATTCATGCGATGTGTAATTTACTTTAAGCGTGTAGATGAATGGGCTCGCTTGTATGAAACTACGTCAACTACACTGAACCAATACCTCCTCCTCATACCGACTGACAGTTGATTTGCTCCCGCCCTTTAACGAAAATAATTTGTTTTCCGAATGACAACCATTCGATTTCCCCTCCCGCTGGCAAACTACTGCGAAGACTATGCGAATGACGGTCATCTCATTACCGTTGCATATGGAGAACGGTTGCCAGATGATATGCGGATGGATTGTGTCTGATTGAGGCATGATTTTTGGTTGATTTTAATCTATGAATGAGCTTTATTTCATAGTTGAATGGAAAAATAAATTATTTAATTTCGGATGATTGTTTTAGCACATAAATAATAATTATAGATGAAATAAAAATAATTATCGCCAAGTTTAAAACATTTTTATTATTAATGAATGATAATTGAAAATGAACAATTGAATCGGAAAAAATATTACAGCTCTCGGTGAAACGCACTTAGTAGGGTAAAGTGCCCAATAGTGGACCCCCAACCAATAGTGGACCCTCCAGCAATTTTTGCCTTATTACTTCACAATGTCAACATTTTGCTATGAAATTCTATTGGGAGAACCTACCTTACAGTCCTATGATTTGATTACATGCATTGGAAATGCTATGGAAAGTAAAATTAGATGATTTTTTACAATACTATAAAAAATAAACTCGAGAGTGACCATTATAGGAATATTTTGGGGGGTCCATAATAGGGAAGAAGAACGTCCCGAAACGGGACATGAAAATCAAATGAAGTGTCGACTATAGGGAAGCAATTTCCTATTATGGACCCCCAAGGGGACTACTATAGGACGAATTCAGTTAGACTTTAAAATGTTAATTTCAACGAATAACGTCGTGTATTTGGGTGTTTTATGTATGTATCGTGAAGAGGGGATGCAGAGCTTGTTGTTAGATATTAAGCAGACTTAATACGTTGAAAATTTCTAAGCCTTATGACAGGAAGAGCAAAATTCCGCTACTAGGGGGTCCACTATTGGGCATTTTACCCTATGCTCATACTACTTTGGACCACTTTATGCTCGGCACGTTTTGGTGGCCAACATCTAGCTTTGCGGCTCCACGACATATTCACACTGATTCTGGCGTCGATAGTTTTGTCCGAGGTTTTGTCGAATCTCGCAGCTGGTCAAATCTGGCAAATGCGATAACGGTAGCAGATCACTGCGAAATTTGAGAAAATAATTAGCTTCTTTATAAATTAATCATGAAATACGTTAGTATTTACCAACTTACCTTTATAAATAACTGAGGAATTAGAAATCGCAAAAACGATTTGTGTTTCTCGCAACAATCAGCAACTATTTTTTCGCTTACACGATATGAATACTTTGCAACAACTGCAGTTTTCTGGAACAAACTTATTAATGGAAAAATGGCAACCATTTACCAAATCAGCCAGCAGCAGTATAAAAAACATTCGAGAATCGTATGACTGTCGTCATAGGGCAAGATCAAAACAATTATCATCCGCTTACCGAATGACGCTATACAGTATCAGAGCGAAGACAGAAAATTGAGTCGTTTGTCACCCAATGTTTGTATGAAAATCAACTTTCTTTCAGATGATTTTCATACGAATATTATGCATGCGGCGGTCGCTCTGTTCTCTCATATGATAACGGGAGGAGATAATTATAAGAAAGCTGGAATTACAATTCAGTCGATGTAAGGATGAGCATTGGGTTCAGTGTACGCATGGTTAGAAGCGCGCGCAAACAAGGCATTGATTTACTGCACCAAGTATGAAGAGAAAACTTATGACACGTGATATACATATGGTTCATATACATATCAGAAACTAGGGACTGTATTATTCAAATTAACGATTTGAGAAACGTAACTTAGAATTATGAATAGAAAATAATGTTGAGTTAGTTTTTGTATAGAAATAAATGTGATGATTCTGAATGAACTCCTATTTAAAATTAGACGGTCAGAAAAAGCGTAATGAATGTTATTAGTTTAAAATTGTAGGTTTTTCAATATAAATCATTACCTCACTATAGCTTACACGCAGCGAAATTTTGTATGATTCAACTAATCAAAATTATTTTTGAGGCAATAATCAACCTATTGTTGAATTGAACAAAAAATATTGTTAAAACTACAATATTCTCTGTTTGAATTAACAAAATAATTATCATTTCAACAATATTTCTTTTTGATTTCAACTTGCATGAATTCCTATCAGTGTGTATATTTTTAAGTGTACTTTTGATTACCGGTCCATATTGGCAAAAATAAAACGAAATTTAAACAGTTATTTCTTCAAATTGGTGAAATAAGCAATAAAAAACTACAGATTTTCTTTCCCGAGAGTTTTTCAATGGACGACAGGTGAAACATCAAATTTATTTCCCAAAAAATTTTAATATAAATCAATTCTTCTTCCATTGTTTACAGAGGATTTATGAGAATAACGATGCCAGGCAGCATAAATCGACACCAACAATCATGGAGGACGTATGTTTTGGAACGGAACCATGTTACAGTGTGTTTATTATAGGCGGTATTCATATTTTGTAAAATTATTTTCAAGGTAGAATCAAATAAATTGCTGCAGTATGTATACTGAATGGTTATATTATTTCTGTTTATTTCTTTTGATTTATAAAAGGTAATTTTGGTAGAACAAGTTATTATTTCAACAATAATTATTGTTAAATCAATTACGTTTGTGTAATTGAATCAAAAGCATATTCATGATTGTTCTAACAATAATATTGTTGAAACAACAATCATGCAGCTCAAATCATGATTGTAGAAACAACAATATTCTGGATTGATTCAAAATGAAAATATTATTAGCCCTGAGCTAACAATATTTATTGTTGAATTCAAACCGAAATATTGTTGATTCTACAATATATTTTTCTGCGTGTAACATTTTAAAAATGTCAAAGTGAGGTAAATAGATGACAGATGAATGAATGAATGACAAATATTTTTCAAATTTTCAAAGAATAATTAAATTTAAAATAATAAAATTAACAATTATTTTTTAATATATGTAGCATTAAAGAACTGAAGAGCTGATCTAAGGAGCTGACTCTTTTCAATAAGCTAAACGGATCAGATCCGCTCACTGCAATAAGCTGTTTTGCCCATCTCTAACACAAAAGGCCGTGGGTTGAATACCAGCCGCGTTCCATTCTCCCCTTTTTGTATTTTTCTCTATATTTCGCATGTTCTAGCAATCAGGAGCTGCAAAGAGGAAAAAATGTAACTTTATATGCATCTAAGCAATCGCCGTTACGAACTGTCAAACGCATCCAGCAGCTTTTTGTGTAAAAGTATTGGAATCCTATAAAAAATATATTTTATGACCTTTGTTTTACGAACAATGTTTCCCTTTGAAACGCATTCTAATACTCCACATCTCGATAATAAAGGGACCATCGAGATAGAGAGAGATCGAGGAATGGAAAGAAAATTGAAATAGGTACTATTTTTTTAAGCTTTTTGCTATGAAAAATGAGAGATATCGAGATAGGAGGTTATCGAGACGTAGAATGCCCAAATATATGTAGATTGAAGGGACAAAGGAAACCATCGACATATCGCGATACAGAACATCGAGATGTAGAGAGTCGATTGTATAACTGGACAGCATAATATTAAACAATCATGAATATGTATTTTATTCGTCGTCTTCTTCTATGGCTCTACATTCCCACTGAAACTTGGCCTGCTTTTCAACTTCGTATTCTATTAGCATTTTCTCAGTTATTAATTTAAAGCTTTTCTATGCCCGCCATTGCATGAGTGTGTCTTATGTGGCGAGTACAATGGATACACTATGTCCAGGTAGTCGAAAATGTTTCCCACCCGAAAACATCCTAGACCAGAAAGAGAATCGAACTCACCATCACAGATCTATTTTTTTTGTATTATGCATTTTATTATAGATCTAAAAACCATTACGGAACTAAGGAAACAAATTCTTGAATTGGATACACTTTCATTGCACTAAGGAAAGTCTTCACGGAACAAGGTTATTCCGTTCAAAATCTATGATCATTGATCAACTGTGATGAAAAGAAGAACAAGAGTCAAAACAATGAAAAAAACAGCGTCTTTACAAGTCTCATCTCAGGCTAGAACAGCAAATGGACTTCCATATAGTTTCCATTTCTATCCTATAACTTCAACTTGACTATTCTTGCAATAACATGGCGGCGGGCTGAACAAGAAATGCGATTTCTCGTCAGCTATTCCCAAAAAAAATGAAATGGTTTAGTGGACTGCAGGCTTAAGATCATCGACAGAAATTATTTAGAAAAAATCGGGATGCTCTAAGAAAGCGCACAGTGTTACTTTTTGCCGATTTCGTGCGCTTTTTTAATAGCATCGTTTCTGTTGATTTTTTCGCTGTAGTTTGTTTGGAGAAGACGTTAGATATGAAAAGCACCTTCTTTTGAGAAAATATTTGAAATGATTAATCCACCTAAAAGTGAGATATTTTTTTTCATTTTGTGCCAAAACAAGTTGCACGATTCTAAAACGCGCTTAGAAAAAAAACACATTTTTTCAAATAACTATTCAATTTTAAGAGACACAGAACTTCGCAATGTTCTACAAAAACTTGTATTTTTGTTAGACAAACAACTTTGTAGAAGGTGGTAAAAGTGCCTAAAACATAGAAAAAAAATTATGCTAAAAGAAACTGATTTTAGCAACCTTTACACAAAAAACGTAACATATCTCGTACTATATAAGCCATATGTATGGGGTGTCTTTCGCAAATGCATGGATAAGAAAAAAAAAATCTCATTTTCAGGTGGATAAAACATTTCAAGGATTTTCTGTTTTTCATATCTAACGTCTTCTCCAAACAAACTACTGCAAAAAAATTAACAAAAACGATGCCCATGGAATCGGCAGAAGGCAACACTGTGCAGCGGTTCTCAACCTGGGGTACATGTACCCCTGGGGGTACCTCGGACAAAAATGCATAATGGCGGATGTATTACAATTCCAATAAAACTTATTGGTGAAGTTTTGATATTATTTCTATTCTAATACTTTGTATTGTACATAATATGCATGGCGATTGGTAAATCAAAGACTTTTGAATCCTGTTCACCCCTAACAGTAGAGTGTATGAACGGCTGTGGGTCAAAAGATCATTAGGACAAAACGTCAGGTGAACAAATTAAAAAAATCTTCAATGTAATCTACCTGATGGAGACAAAATGGTAAATAATATTATTCTGAACTAAAATCCAGAATCTAAAGGTTCGGAAGCCTTTATTTGAGAGACATGAAGGCCTTTCCGAAAAGCTCAGTTGCTTCGTTGCAAGAAGCTTGGCAGCCTCCTTTCAAGAGGCTTGGAAGTCTCCATTTAAAAAGCTCGAAAGTCTCGTAGTAAGAGGCTCGGACACCTCCTTTCACCTTTCACCTCTTTTTCGGAATCCAAGAGGCTCGGAAGCCTCCGTTCAAGAGACTCGGGAGCCTTTTTTCAAGAGACTCGAAAGCTACCTTTCAAGAGGCTCTCAAGCATTCTTTCAACATGCTCGGAAGCCTCATTTAAGGCTCAGAAGGCTCCTTTCAAGAGGCTCAAAAGCAGCCTTTGTGAGACTCGATAGCCTTCTTTCAAGACGCTCGGAAGCCTCATTTCAAAAGACTCGGAATCCACTTTTCAAGCGGCTCTGAAGCATTTTTTCAACAGGCTCGAAATCCTCCTTTAAGGTTCAGAAGCCTCCCTTTAAGAAACTCGGAAGCCTCCTTTCAAGATACTTGGAAGCCGCCTTTCAAGAGCCTCTGAAGCATTCTTCCAACAGGCTCGGAAGCCTCCTTCAAGGCTCAGAAGCCTCCTTTTAAGAAGCTCGGAAGCCGTCCTTTACGAGGCTCGGTAGCCTCCTTTCAAGAAGCTCGGAAGCCTCCTTTCAAGAAACTCGGAAGCCTCCTTTCAAAAGGCTCGAAAGCCTCCTTCTAAAAGGCTCAGAAACATCCCTTCAAGAAGCTCAGAAGCCTCATTTTAAAGAGGCTCGGAAGACTCCAAAAGTCCTTAAAGTCTTGTAGGAAGCTTGATGTATAAATTTAAATTGAACAGTTCCACGGAAAACAAAAAAATCATACAACTTTTTGGAGAGCCATAAGAGTTTTCAGGTCCGTTTTAAATATATCTTATGAGTTACGCTTATTTTCATTTACAGCGAAAAAATAGGAGGTACCACAATGATAGAAGAATAAGTTTGAATGGATACCTCTCAAGAAAAAGGTTGAGAACCACTGCTCTAGGACAAGTTTTACAAAATAACAGTTTTTACGGACGTTCTGAACTCTAAGATCACCGACAGAAATGGTTTAAAAAAAATTACGCTGCTCTTGAATTAATTTCACAAAATGATCGTTTTTACGGACGTTCCGGATGAGAGAAAACTGTGAATTAACTCCCAGGTAATTGTCAGAAATGATTTAGAAAAAGTCGCGTTACCTCAGGATGAATTATTCAATTAATCGGTAATTAAATATCCCCGTGCACCTGATTCTTTTATTTAGTTATATTTACTCGAGCCTTATATCGAATCCCTTTTGATATCATCTAAATTAATAAAGAACTAGTTTTATGAGTGTGTGCTGATTTGGTGCAAATTGGTCAAAATATCTCACTTTTACTCCATGTGTTGTACTTTTTACAACAGTGCGAATTAGAGATGAGCAAGCCTAGGGCTGAAAATCTTTTATAATAAAGACAAAAAACAACAGTGTGAGTCCCGGGAGGGTAAAAGGTATAAAAATTGTAGCACAGAGAAACGGACGTCGTTTCTCTTAGAACAAAATACAATCAGAATCATCGTCACGGAAACATTTTCGCCTAATGCTAACTTCACTATAGATGGACAAGCGGCAACCAGGTGGGGGAAGTGAGCAAACGTCAAACACAAACAAAAGCTATGGAAGCGCCATCAGTGGCCGATCGACTAACTACAAAAAATCGAACTCACCGTTAAAAACCCAGATTAATCCACCTAGCACCTAGTGATGGCACCTTTCTCGTTTCTTTCGAGTGAGTAATTTCTACGCACTTTTGGTATCAAAAAAAGTATTTTGGTCATAACTTATGAGCCCATAGCCCGATCCGGCCAATTTTCAATACAAAACAATGGGACAAGATTCTGCGTCTAACGAAACTTGTTGCGAGCAAATCAGCTAAGAGTAGGTGCCTAAAAAGTGAGTGAGAATTTTTCTTGTAAGAAAATGTATTTTGGCCATAACTCCGAAGCCCAAAGTTCGATTCGGCCAATTTTCAATACGAAACAATGGGACAGAATTCTACGTCGAATGCAACTTGTTGCGAGCGGTTAAGGATAAGTGCCTGAAAAATGAGATAGATTATTTTGCGCACACACATATACACACACATACACTAACATAGACAGACATCACTTCAATTCGTTGAGCTGAGTCAATCGGTATATAACACTATGGATCTCCGGGCCTCCTAAAAAAAGTTCGGTTTTGAAGCGAACATATAGCCTTTACGTATACTTTGTATACAAGAAAGGCAAAAATAAACGATGGAACATAAATAAATAAATAAATCCTACGCCTTTGCTCGCAAAGCATCGGTCTATAATATTGGATTATCGTGAGGTTAATATTCTGAATCTGACAATGATTATTCTCTCATAATTAGCTTAGCAACTATTTTGATAAGCTTTCCTGTTGATTTATAGTATTGTGACTAATCTCATATGATGATAAAATCGGTTAGTGCCACAATTATGATTTTGCTCTCTTCTTTTCTATTTATAGGAATGTCCCGATGGCGTGGTGCACGAAGATAGTTTTAAGGACATTTATGCAAAATTTTTCCCTCATGGAAGTGAGTATATTTTATGTGGTTTAGTGGCATTCGAACTGAAGTTATCCAATATTAACGGTGAACCTCGTTTCAGATTCCAGCCTTTATGCACACTATGTGTTCAAAGCGTTTGATGTTAATTGTAATGGATCCATTACTTTTCGGGTAAGTGATAATGATTGATGTTCATAAATAATAAAAAGAAAATACACTCGATTCTGTTTTTACACGGATTTTTTTTACACAGCCTTGCTCCATTTTGCATGATTCGTCGAGAAATCATAAAACTTTTTTTACACGGATTTTCAAATTTTGAACTGAAAACTTTTTTTTACACGGAACACATCCCACGTGTAAAAAAAATAATCGGATGTGAATCGAGCATCATTTCAATGTAAACAACTAACTGAAGTTCCATATGACGACTTACCACTGCAGGAATAATGAACAACGAACGTACGAATGAACGCACGATTTTTTGAGAATCCTTCTTCCAGACTTTATCAGCTCAGATATGCTATAGATAATTCCTCTCTCTGACAACTCTGGAGATTTTTTCCCGCACAATTTTTGAGGAAATCTACTCCCGTGAATTATACCTGAGCAGCTCATATGTTACACAGATATCACAGTAACTTATACTCATTTATTTGGTTTTTGATATCTAATTGACCTAACTGTGGTCTTAATGAACTTATAAATTCTAAATAGATCACACAGATCACAATAACAGGTTTCATCAAGGGTTTCACTAACAATAATATAAGATTTAATGTAATAAATAATACAGCACAATTTATACAGCCACACATAGTGAAATAGAGTGCGTTAATTTACTGCGCAAAGCGAAAACTATCGATGATTATTTGAACGTTATTTGAACGGTTAATAAACTCGCGATATCAAATACCGTTTGGCCAAGTGGAACTACTAAGTGCCAACATTTTCCACTTATCTTTCAGAATGATCTTGAAAGAAACATAATCTAGGGTTTTGTCATATACATGCTTAGGAACTAATGTAAGGGTTCATCCACAAATTACATAACGCCAAAATTGATCACTTTCAACCCCCCATCTCTGTAATGCTTTTGGTAAGGAAAGGTTTGAAAATGTGTAGGCCGCAACGCTCAGACAGATACCCACCCACCCCCTAAAGCGTTATGTAATTGGGTTTTCTACCAGATTTCACATTCACTCGAAGAAATCCGTTTCTAAGAGTTTTAGGGATTCCTTTGTCCAGAAGTTCTGAATATTTGATAATACATTTCCTAGAATTTCTGATTGGGGAATTTCTGTGAATTTCTTCTGCTCTTCTTTGTTGGCATTACATCCTAATTTGAAAATTGCTATATTGCAGCTTAGTGTTCATTAAGCACTTCCACAGTTATTAACTACGAGGTTTTTGAGCCGCTTCATCATTTCTGCATTCCTGTGTGATAAAACTAATATGATAATGCTCAAAGGCAGAGGGAAGCATCATAAAACCTACATCGTACCATGAAATGAATCCAGTCACTTTCAGCATGGCCTTGCTTTGTAGCCACCAGGCTAAGAAAGGCCCAACTCAGAATTTTTGCTAGTATTTTTACTACGAATTACACTCCCTCCCGGAAGAACTATTGAAGAAATTCATAAAGAATTTCTGGAGAAATCACTGGAGAAAATTGTAAAGAAATTCCTGAATTTTTTTTCAAAGGAATCTTAAGAAAATCTGCTCATGGTATTTCTGAAGGAATTCCTGGAGAAGTTTATAAGGAATTCTTGAAGAAGTTCCTGGAGGGATTCTTGGGTGACTTACGAAAAAATGCTTAGGTACTTAAATATTCTGGAAGTTTCAAAAGAATTCTTTGGAAGTTTCAAAGATTTTTCTCATGTAGTATACAGTGTTAAAATTAGCAGCGTACTTTATATATTTTATGCTTTTATTGCACGAGAAATGCAGACATTTAAATTGCTTGAACTGTTTGAAGGAAAATTTTGAACCACGCCGATCGAGCCGCCGCCGCCGTCGCCGAAAACAACCGCGGCCCTTGGACAAAAATGGAAAAATCGAAATCGAAATGATATTAACATATGCTTCAATTATTCTGTATGCGCATTAGTATCTTTGTGAGGTCACTGGGACGATCAAAACAACTCATGTTTGGGAAAATTTCCATCGCTGAAAGTGGATGATTTATCACCTGTTAGTGAAAAGTATCTTTTCCATTGCCTAAGTTTTCGAACGGTACCTTTCACTGTGAAAATCGATATGGAAAGCGTAAAATCAAGTAAGTAAGATCCAATTAAATGTGTTTCAGTGGGACATATTTCGATCATTGTGATAAGTGAAGCTTCCAAGTCTTGGGCATGAAGTTATATAGGAAGAAATAATCTACAACTTTAAATAGCTTTTAAAAAAAGTATGTACATCAAAACACATCTCTGAAAATCGCACCAGATCTCACTTATAGTATTTTTAAGAGAATGGAAGTGATTCCAGCTGCTCTTATTTGCTCTATTAATAGGTGTTAAAGATTTTCTAGATGATACTCTTGCGCTCAATAACATGGATATAGACAATCAATAGCTTTCCGTTAATCCGTCCTAACGAAAAGCTCGTGTGTTGAAGTTTCTGTCTGATTTATATAATCCAGAAGATTTCTCCGAGGAACTTGAGAAAGAACTAAAGCAGTTTTGCAAAATCTTTTGTTTGAGAATTGATCAAAAATGGTTAAAGAGCTTTCGATCATCCGAGAAATTCGAGAAGCAAAACTCTCTGATTGTCTTCGTTGGTAAATCTTCCTCGCAATCCGAAAATAAATATTGAAGGAATTGCCGAGTCTTCATTCAACATCGCGAAGAGTAGACCTCAAAAACCGTTTCAGGAATGTTCGAATAAAACCAAGAAACTACGTGTTGAAGACCTTATCAATAAAAATGAACCATTTGCGGCCAATATATCAAGTAGCTCAAGCGCAAATCATGAAAAGGTAATGACAGCGACACAAGTAAAGGCGTTATACATTGACTTGAGTTTATCCGACAGAAAGTACAATCTGCTTCAAAATACTTTAAACGAGGTGCATGTAAATCTGCATCCTAGCCTTTACGCGTTGAAAAAGGAAAAAAAATCATTCCTAAACAGGTTTCCGCGTCTGAAACGTCCGCTGAGGTTAATTTGCAAGACCTGATGAATTGTACCTCGCTAAGCATTATGCAGAAATTTTCGGTGGAGAGCTCAAGGACGGTGAAACTTGTATGGAAATAGGGTTTTGATGGACGCAAAAGACATAGCACCTACAAACCTAAAATTTCGTAGGATAAGAGCCCAGATAGGAGTCTGTTTGTTGCTCTACTGCCCATGATTTCATAGTTGACGTATCAACCATTTGAAATGTCAGCAAATTTCCTTCATTCTGATAATGATCCCAATCACCACGCGTACGCTGGCTTCTTCCCCTCTGTTACTAACTTCATAATAAGATGATATGATTGTGCATATACCAAAGAGCCATGGCTCCGTAAAGAGTTATACACGCCTGAGCCTACCAAATAAACAAACTTGAAAAGTAATATAAAAATTCCAATGATTTCTGATGCTGTCGTTAAAAAACAATCCCTCAAATCATTACTAAGGATATTCTGATTCTATAGTATAAAACCCAACTTAATTCACCGAGTGGTGATACTGCCTTTCTCGCATTTAGCCAAGACACCAACCTTATATGGCGTTGATATGGTTCGATGTACCATTTTCTTTATAACTTTCAAACGCAACGGTCGAACGCTTTAAAATTCAATAGTGGCTTTGCCCTCTGTCGAATGAAACTTGTTGCGAGAAAATCGGTTAAGAATTACTATATGAAAATTTGCCTAATGTTTTTCTAAGCTTTTGTGCACACACCCACACATTCACATACACACATACATACACACGGACAGACAGACATTTGCTCAGCTCTTCGAGCTGAGTCGATTGATATATAACACTATGGGTCTCCGCTTCTATAAAAAGCTCGTTTTCGAAGTGAAATGATAGCCTTTCGGTACAACTTTGTTGTACGAGAAAGGCAAAACATGAGAGCTGGCGTTTACGTCACTTATGAGATGATCAATTGGAAATTGGTCAATTGTTGTAATAAAAACTGTTATCATACCACATTATCATATCACATATTTTTCGTAAAAAGATCCTGGTTCTTAGATGCATATCGTCAAATCTGGCGTTTACGGCATTTATGCAATTATCTGTTCAACATAGGTCAATTACGCAAATAGTAGTTTTTTTCATAAGTGACAATTTTCCCAAAATGATCTCGATTATACGAAGCGTATAATATGTTATGAAATTTGGCGTTTACGCCCCTAATGCAATTATCAATTTAACATAGGTCAATAATGCAAATAGTAGAAAAACTAGTTTACAATCATTTTCCCAAAGACACCATTGAGTTAAAACGTGTAGAATGTAAGCTATGATTTTTGTCCCGTAGTTCCATACGTTCGAAGCACTGTGCGGCGTGACGCCGGCTAAGCCGCCGCCGCCGTTAGAAAAAGGCAGTCACGCCGCCGCCGATTCAGAGTAGATCGGCGCACAGGTCTACTCGCAAAATAGACCATTTGCATGATTTTATTTGCTATCATGCGTGTTCAACGCCGAAAAAAATCAGGAAAAATTTAGAAACAGAACAATTGGCTCCAATTTGTTTTATTATTGGTGTGGGTACATGTTCTGAATTCAAGGAGCAGCAACTCTATGATAAATACAAAGAAAAATATTGCGTGGATATAGTTTGTTAAAGTTTCACTTTTTTCGTCAGATTTTTATTTATGTTTTTATTAGGGTTTTAAATTACGCGGCTTTTTTCCTCAGAATACTGCTACTACCATCCTTGAAAAAAAAATCACGACTTCAAAATTCTACAAACCACTTCAACAATAAATTCATATCGAATCCTCAAGAATTTTTCTTAGCCGAACCACTGTTCTCTGCATTTTACCAAACACTAACCCTTGAATCGATGGAGAAAACGCATGGTTGGTTGGCGCCATATTTCATGATTAATAGCGTGATCCTTTGGCAACTCGCACCATGTCAACGTGAACGGAGGGAGAATAGCATTTATGCGCAAAACCGTTCATTGAGAGTTTCATAGACGTTTCGAAAGGACTTTCTCAGGTTTTCCTTACTTCGGTTTCCATGCTATGGATCCATATCAGACAACTCACTTCTATAAAGCGGCAGCTTGCAAACACTTTGCTCTAGCAATAATGCCACATCTACAACGCCGCGCCGGCATGGACGATAATGATGGCAGAAAATCCACAACCCTGTTGATACTCGATATATGAACGGGTAATAGGCAGCAAGGTTTCCTGCCTGTCTGTTTTGGATTTTTTCCGATTGTCACGCGAATATGCTGTCGTGTGTAAGAAGACTGAGGGAAATATTTATGTTTGAAAGAAAAACCCAGCTGCGTGGTGCTTTCAAAGCTTTTTTGCCACATCAGTTATATGGTTTACTGCCTGTGTAAATAGAAGTGGTTTAGGCGTTGATTGTAAAAAGTTTGTAAGAAATACCATGTCGAGAGTAAGTGGGTATTTGTAGTTTACACCTATAGCTAATTATTTTATTATTATTATCGTCACGCAGTCAACATAGAGTCCCACTTTTAATTGATAAATCCAAACTACTTGCGGTGTTCCCCCTTCTTATATGATGATTATTTAGAACTTTTATACATCAGTTTGTTGGTTGATTTTATGATTACTTGACCGATCCTCCATAATTGTGTCTAATTCTCGTTTTGAAGGGCAATGATGCACTCCAGATACTAAAAGAGATGCCCGTTTCATGAAAATCAGAATTCAAAAATAAAAATGCGTACTTTAAACTCGAATTTGCTTTGACGAAGCCGTGCTGTTGCCATCTGGTGGAGACGGACGTGTGCGTGAAGAGACGTGTTTCAACATGGTGAAAATAGAAAGTATGTTTTAAAATGCTTTAAAATGTTATTAACAGTGATATACTGAAAACTTTTAAATACGTATAGGGTTAGAATTTTGGAGAACTATATGTTAGGCTACTTAACAACACATGTTTTTTAGACAAAATAATTCAACTTTCGTGTTGCTAATCTGAAAGTAAATTAGATTTCTAACCAAAAAAACTTAACTATTTTCGGCTAAAATGTGTTGTAATGTTTTAATAAGGGTGAAATAAAAAAGCCGGACCCCATTTTGTTTAGGCGCTGCCGTCAGGGCCAATTACGCATGTTGTAACATGTTGAACCAACATACAATTACACTAACCCACTGACCTACGATGTACCATGCATCTCCACGCACTTGTTCATACCAGAATGCTGACAAGTTGAAGCGTGGTGCGTTGTTCCATGGGAGCTGCAAGCGCCTAAATGAGTTTTCCGTTAACAGATTATAACCACTTTTTGAAATGTGACTTTTGAGATTTTTACAATTTTGGAATGACATCATCTTACTATGTTACCGTTTAGTTCTATTGGAAATTGAGATGATTTTGAGCATGAGCATTATGACCGCACAATTCGTAGTTGCTACTCCGTGATTGACTAGAACTTGCGAAATTGTACAGAGAACACAATAAAAGGGGCTTGGGACTAGCTACCCATTCTCAATGTACACGTTTCGGGAGCTCAAATATCTAAAGTCAATAACGGCGCCGGCCACGTCCTTACGGTCATATAGGAAGGGGAGGATTGTTAGTCCGACTCTCGTTGCTACTAGAGACCGAGAACACCTCTGCATCTCCACGATTGTCTTGGGATAGGATATCGTTTTAGTTACAAAGTATAATTTATCTGGATTCACTTCGGTAAGTGATGCGATCTATGGGGTGGGACATAACACTCTCGCTGTCTGAAACTTTCACTTTCTGATTTATTCACTCACCCGCGCAAAGCAGAACAAAATTACGAAGACCGGCCGATCGTTGTGCCTTCCGCACAAAGCAAAACTAAACTTCGATGACCGGCCGATCCGCTTACTGGAGAAACACGACCGGACAAGAAACAAACTTTCACTTTCTGATTTATTTACTCACTCGCACAAAGCAAAACTAAACTTTGACGACCGGTCGATCCGCTGACTGGAGAAACGCGACCGGAGAAGAAACAAACTTTCACTTTCTGATTCATTTACTCACCCGCGAAAATCAGAGCAAAATTACGGCGACCGGCCGATCGTTTTGCCTTCCGCACAAAGCAAAACTAAACTTCGACGACCGGCCGATCCGCTTACTGGAGAAACACGACCGGATAAGAAACACACTTTCACTTTCTGATTTATTTACTCACCCACACAAAGCAAAACTAAACTTTGGCGACCGGTCGATCCGCTGACTCGAAACAAGAGCCAACACGCACTGAACTAATTAACTTTACTACCGGCAGCGCAATGCAAAACACAAAATTTCGGCAAATCGCGTGATCGTTCGGCCGTCCGAAACAAGAGCCAACACGCACTGAACTAATTAACTTTACTACCGGCCGCGCAATGCAAAACACAAAATTTCGGCAAAATGCGCGATCGTTCGGCCGTCCGAAACAAGAGCCAACACGCACTGAACTAATTAACTTTACTACCGGCCGCGCAATGCAAAACACAAAATTTCGGCAAATCGCGTGATCGTTCGGCCGTCCGAAACAAGAGCCAACACGCACTGAACTAATTAACTTTACTACCGGCAGCGCAATGCAAAACACAAAATTTCGGCAAATCGCGTGATCGTTCGGCCGTCCGAAACAAGAGCCAACACGCACTGAACTAATTAACTTTACTACCGGCCGCGCAATGCAAAACACAAAATTTCGGCAAAATGCGCGATCGTTCGGCCGTCCGAAACAAGAGCCAACACGCACTGAACTAATTAACTTTACTACCGGCCGCGCAATGCAAAACACAAAATTTCGGCAAATCGCGTGATCGTTCGGCCGTCCGAAACAAGAGCCAACACGCACTAAACTAATTAACTTTATTACCGGCCGCGCAATGCAAAACACAAAATTTCGGCAAATCGCGCGATCGTTCGGCCGTCCGAAACAAGAGCCAACACGCACTGAACTAATTAATTTCACTGCCGGCAGCGCAATGCAAAACACAAAATTTCGGCAAATCGCGCGATCGTACGGCCGTCCGAAACAAGAGCCAACACGCACTGAACTAATTAATTTCACTACCGGCCGCGCAATGCAAAACACAAAATTTCGGCAAAATGCGCGATCGTTCGGCCGTCCGAAACAAGAGCCAACACGCACTGATCTAATTAATTTCACTACCGGCAGCGCAATGCAAAACACAAAATTTCGGCAAATCGCGCGATCGTTCGGCCGTCCTGGAACGTACACACGGTCAAGCAGTTTGACCAACATTGACTCCACCTCTCGTTTATTCAAACATCCATCAAAATTCATCAACAGCGACACTAACAATCAATTTATTCGACCAACAATATCACACACGAACGACCGAAGCGCCAACTTAAGCACCAACCATCAAAAAATATATGGGGGTTTGAGCAACTTCACTACAAATGCTCAAACATGTTCGGCGAACCTTGACTCCACCCCGACAACTCAAACCAAAATCAAACCGTTTTATTTTTTTCCAACCGAGCCGCCAACTGTCAAATGGTTGTTCGAACAACTTCACACACGTTCAAGCAAAGCAGCAACCGAAGGGTTTTCGTGGGGGCGGAGTCAATGTTCGTCAAACTGCTTGACTGGTGTGTACGTTGCATCCGAAACAAGAGCCAACATGCACTGATCTAATTAATTTCACTACCGGCAGCGCAATGCAAAACACAAAATTTCGGCAAATCGCGCGATCGTTCGGCCGTCCGAAACAAGAGCCAACACGCACTGATCTAATTAACTTTACTACCGGCCGCGCAATGCAAAACACAAAATTTCGGCAAATCGCGCGATCGTTCGGCCGTCCGAAACAAGAGCCAACACGCACTGAACTAATTAATTTCACTACCGGCCGCGCAATGCAAAACACAAAATTTCGGCAAATCGCGCGATCGTTCGGCCGTCCGAAACAAGAGCCAACACGCACTGATCTAATTAACTTTACTACCGGCCGCGCAATGCAAAACACAAAATTTCGGCAAATCGCGCGATCGTTCGGCCGTCCGAACCAAGAGCCAACACGCACTGAACTAATTAACTTTACTACCGGCCGCGCAATGCAAAACACAAAATTTCGGCAAATCGCGCGATCGTTCGGCCGTCCGAAACAAGAGCCAACACGCACTGAACTAATTAATTTCACTGCCGGCAGCGCAATGCAAAACACAAAATTTCGGCAAATCGCGCGATCGTTCGGCCGTCCGAAACAAGAGCCAACACGCACTGATCTAATTAACTTTACTACCGGCCGCGCAATGCAAAACACAAAATTTCGGCAAACCGCGCGATCGTTCGGCCGTCCGAAACAAGAGCCAACACGCACTGAACTAATTAATTTCACTACCGGCCGCGCAATGCAAAACACAAAATTTCGGCAAATCGCGCGATCGTTCGGCCGTCCGAACCAAGAGCCAACACGCACTGAACTAATTAACTTTACTACCGGCCGCGCAATGCAAAACACAAAATTTCGGCAAATCGCGCGATCGTTCGGCCGTCCGAAACAAGAGCCAACACGCACTGAACTAATTAATTTCACTGCCGGCAGCGCAATGCAAAACACAAAATTTCGGCAAATCGCGCGATCGTTCGGCCGTCCGAAACAAGAGCCAACACGCACTGAACTCTCTATTGGAAATTGAGATGATTTTTCATAAAAAATCGAAGAACTTCCTCATGAAAATTCAAAACAATTACTTGTGAAAACTCTTAGATTTCTAAAGAAAGAAATCTTTCCAGGAGAAATCTTTGGATGAATCCTAGGACAAATCCCAGGTTTAGAAAATACTCCTGGAGTAATCCTAAATGGAATATCTCAAGTAACTCATGAAGGTATCCAAGGAGGAACTCTTGAAAGAAACTGCTGCACGATCCCCATAATGAACTGCCAAGGGAATCCCATACATTGACTGAGACAATAAAACGAGATAAATTTGCTGATTTTTCGGTGTTATTGAGGGTATCGAATGTCAGCAAAGTAGTTAAGTTTTCCATAATTATGTAGGTTTAGAGAAGGAACTTTTTCGCTAAACATATTACATGCATTTCGCGAGATTCACGGGAAATCTCTTCTTTGCTATCTTCCGACAGGATCTTCTAGTAACTCTATCAACACTGCTACGAGGCTCCGTATACGAACGGTTACGATGGACGTTCCGTCTGTACGACATCAATAATGACGGCTGCATCAGCCGAGCGGAGCTAGGCGAAATCGTGATGGCAGTACACGAGCTGATGGGCCGGAGGCCCAACCACCCAGAGGATGAAGTAAAAGCACGGGAACAGGTTAAAACAATATCTATGGGGCAAATGGGGCTTTCCAATTTTAACTGGTTACTCTTGGCAGGTGGACCACGTCTTTCGGAAGCTGGACCTGAATCAGGATGGAATCATAACGATGGAAGAGTTTCTGGAGGCCTGTCTCAAAGACGATGTGGTTACAAAATCTCTGCAAATGTTCGACACCTGCCTTTGATGACCGTCCTCCGACAGCGTGTTTGCTGCACCGAAGAAGGACTCGGACCGTTTTTCTTTGATTCATTTGTAGGCAGAAAAATACTCAAAATGAGATTAGGTGCATCAAGCAGAATTAAGCATAACATTAACCGTGCTCGCTCAAAAATGCATTATGACCTCGATTCACTGATACGTATCTATTTCGTTCACTCATTTTGTTTTTCAATAATCAATCCAAAAGAAATGATTATACAAAAAATATAATTTTGAAATTTCATATCATGTTCCATACAAATCAAAGCAATATTATGTTATAAATGAATAATATAATATTGTACATAAATAACCGTAAATAATTTGGTAAGTTATTTTGTGATACAATCCTTTTAATGCTTTATCATGACAAAATTAAGAATAATGGATAAAGTATTATAAATGCCATGTAACGGATAACAGAAAATACATAAAACTTAACAGACATAACAATAGAACTAGGAACAGTTGAAAATTTTAGTCTATAGAAAAACTTGACGAGCTAAGCTTATAACATAGTGGTTGATCAAATTGATAGCCATGTAAAAGAACATTCCATCAGTACTTAGTTGGTACTGAGGTAAAATATTTAAAGTAGGTTTTAGAGCAAAACTGCAAACTTTAACAAAACAACGGAATTTTATTACTTTATTTTTCGAAACTAGATAATATATTCTTAGTAACCAAGGAGTTAGTTGACAATAGACAATCGTTTTGACAAAAATAATTATCCTAGGGTGAATAGCTAGCATGAATAGTGGATTGAGCTGGCCAGAAATACATGATAAGCATTAAACATCTCACTTACCAAATCAAGGGAATGTTTCATTACATAATCGCCAAACATGGTTAGTGGATTAATTTTTAAGGTGTTTTATTTGACGATAATATAGTGTCAAGATCTTTATTGAGAATACTGATTCAATTACCCTCATATCTTTTGAGAACAACATCCTATCACAAATGAGAAGTTGATGTTTCACGCATTAATTTTATAGTTTGTCTCAGACGTAATATTTGAATCTAACTTCAATCAATTTAACTACTTAGTATTCAAATTGAAAATTAAGCAAAACAAACACCAATTATATAAGTCTACTAGCAAAAAAATACAGCACTACTGAACTCTCTCTGGGTAATTGCAAAACTTAATAACATTTAGCCAAGTTAATTGTAATTTGCGAAACATCGGCAAGTAAACTCGCGTAAATGTGTTTTAATTGAGGTTCTATCTGTGCATTTTTGTACCTTTCGTAGTATTTAGATAATAATGCACAGCATAAATGCGTTTTAATGGTGTGCACATAGTTTAGCAATGTTTTATACTGCCCTTACTGAGCTCTCAAGTTAACCAATATTGGTCATTAGTTAAATGACTTTAGAAATTTTTGATTGAAACTCGGTAATTCTGCTCGATACAACATGAAAGAAATGTACATAAAGAACTAATAGGCGAGTATCGGCAGTATAAAGCCCTAGCAAAATGTATCTAATCAAAGCAAGATAATATGGATCTTTAAACTGAAATTCTGCAAAGATTCTCCACTAGTATTCTTACCATGTCTGGTGGAGCTAAGTTGACGAACAAAAAATTACAAGTCTGCCGAAAACAAAAACTCTCCGTTGAAACTGACATCACCATGCAATAATACTTCGGCCCTTCGGGATGATATTAGCTTAATTTGTTAATTGGTAAATTGATTATCTTTATACTCGCATAATGGCATGGAAAAAATATAAGTCAAAAACGTCTGAAGAATAGAACTTTCTAGAAACAAAAAGTCTACTTCACAAATAACTTTTTAGTAACTGAATCAAGGTAACGATCTGATGCGTTAATTCCGAGACACTCTTCATAAAATAAGTAAATCGTATGTTGATGTAGATTTGTTCATTCAGATAATTTGGATCAGTGAAGATGGGTAGGGCGGAATCCCTGTTTTTTGGGTAATTTTCAGATTATTTTTATATTTCGATTTATTTGGTGAAGACACACGAGTTTATTAAAGGGAAAACTTAACTTGTCAGCCTTCATGGACTCTCATTTTCTCGGGTAGTCATGCGGCTTCGACTGACAGCAATTATGCACGCAAAATAAACTAAAGAATTAAACAATGGCCAAGTAAACTTCAATTTAACAAATAAAATAAATCAAAATCAACGATCATTTATGGTTAACTTTCTCCTTTGCTATTTTGTTTGACAATATTTAATTTCAACAGTGGGAATGGGACCGTAACAAACCGACAAATGGCAACTAAGCCTAATCACGGTAAATTACTTTTACTAGAACTAAATACCGCAGAGTTTACCTTGCAAAATTATTTTTCGCACACATATTCTCAAACGAAGCAAATTAGGCTGTGTACCAGTGGCTATAGTACCAGTTGTCGCACTAGTGCTTTATATGCCAAATGGCCAATCACATCACCACAAAACAAGTTCCGATCAAAAAAGCATATTCATATGAAACGACCTTTGATCTCCCCCAAAACAAGCAAAGCGTAATTGTAAAAATTGAATTTGCTTAATTTTTGACGTCCTTTGCACCAGTTGTCGCACTAGTGGTCCCAATTTGGCCAATCCCATAAGAAAACAATGGGATTTGCCAAATTGGGAACCAAAATTAAGAATAGTGCCACAACTGGTGCATGCGTTCCTATTAGTCAATTTTTAGGATTATAACAAATTGTATTGTGGGTTTCACAGCTGTTCTAAGGAGCAGGAAGTGAAACCTTTCGCTTGATATATAAAGTCCACTTATTTAAAAAAATAGTTGTTCTCATGTATGACAACGATTGGTACACCCACCCTAACTGATTTTTTTTATTCATCGAAAATGCAAACCCGATTACGTCGTATAAAAAATATCGAAAAAGTTTTCCGACAAAAATCGTTCTCCTGTGGTTCTGATTCTGATTATTTTTGCCTTTCTCGTATATAAAGTATACGAAGAGGCTATAGCATCACTCTAAAGCCGAACTTTTGATAGAAGGCTCGGAAATCCATAGTGTTATATACCAATCGACTTAGCTCGACGAATTGAGGTGATGTCTGTATGTGTACAAAATGTAAGACACACTTTTTTTTATTACTAAGCATTATCCGATTTGATCGCAACAAGTTTCGATCGACGCGGAATGTGGTCTAGTTGTTGATTGACTCGATCAGCTAATTAAAAATTGACTCGATCGGCCATTGCGTTCCAGTGTTCTTGAAAAAAACATTTTTTTTTTATGCCAAAGGTCACCTCTTTGAAAAAACTTCATTATCGAAATTTGTTTCACAGAAACTGCTCCAACGCAATTAGATATGAATTGATGGAAATAGTAAAATCCCCCTAAAGAGCTATTTTGGCCTCTCTTATTTGTTTTTCTCATTTTTATAATGCACGAGAAAGGCACCACCAATGCTAGGTGGATTAATCTGGAATTTTTCGTTCTATAAACGTTAACCCCAATTTTGTAATATGTCTTCACCGATTTTTTTCCAGATTTTTTTTTTCGAAGTAGAACCGTTCAGTATTTGCGTTGCTCATCTTTTAACCAGTAATTATTATAAGAAAGTGAACCTTAAGCGTCAAAATCAAAATCGTCAAAAGCGTAATCGTATCGATGTTTAATAAAAAAGTTGTTTTTGCCTTCAATTTTGATTAAAAAAAAGCAGAAAGTTGTATCCGAGACACAACCGCAATATAATTTGACGTAGGATTACGTAAAGTTAAAAATATTTAATTTTGTAAATTCTGAATATGTTTACTCAAGCATTTCCACAGTTATTAACTGACGCTAATCTAAGGTGAATTCATCGTTGCGGTGGAACTGCTGTCATTAGTCGTACCATGTGGCTTTTCAGTATGAATTCCAGACCAACATTTGAAAAGGGTGTAACAGCCAAACTTTATTCCTTCTGATTCTTCGTCTATATATAAAACTATATATGTGGACGAAGAATCAGAAGGAATAAATTTTGGCTGTTAAGCCCTTGTCAAATGTTGGTCTAGAGATTATTATAAGAGAACGAAAACGTTTTTCACTTTGTCTGGTATGTAATAGTGGTCCGAAAAAGGATCGCTTTATTTCCAATTATGCGCAACCACTGGAAACAGTAAAACCAAAATCTGAATTGTGTTCAGCCATTCGATGATTTGTGACTGGAACGCTACAAACGCAACTTTCTGCCCTCATCAAGCGTTTATGTTTTGCAGCATGGTAGGCTCGTAAGAAAAATCTGGGAACTTTTTTCAAATGGGCGTAATTGATTCTGAGCTTGATTTTTGGAATGATGATTGTGCTCTTAATTCAAACTATTTTCGTCAACTAACGTACCCAACAGAAAGAAAAGGTTGCGATCTGTAACGTCAGTCGAGCGAAATATGCTGAATAGAGAGAGTTAGCATTTTTTCTGGGTTTTTCAACCCCCATCACCCCATGTAAGATTTCCTATTCAAATATTTTTTTATTTATATGCAACGTAAGAAAATGGCAGACCCCCCTTCCCCTCATAAGTGCTTACGTAATTAGTGTACAACCCCTTGGTACCTGGACGAAAGCTTTTAAATATACTGAGGGTATTGAAATGGATATTGGTTTTAAATTCACTCTGTACGAAACAATCAGAGTAAAACACAGATGCGGCCCGCGGGCCGCACTGTAATTTTACTTTGATCAAGCCGTACGGAGTAATTTTAACATTAATATTTGTTTTAATATCCTCAGCTGTTCAAAGCAGAAATCAATCTTCCGTATTTTGCTATTACCCCTGTGAAACTTCAAACAGGCCTTATCCTCAGGCCAAGTTATTTTTGATCATAACTTGATGCAAATATGCTATCACTGGTATGCAGAATATTATACAACTTTTTTTGCACAACAGGTTTAGTCACAAGGAGTTGTTGAAACAATAATGCACCATGCGTCTCCATATGCCTCTATGCTTATATGGTGAAAATGTGAAAAATGTGTTACTTACTTTTACTTATGGATCCTGTACACCTCCGGTGGTGCAAAGGGCCGACTTGAAAGATCTCCATCCTGAGCGATGCCCGGCTATCGCTTTAACCTGTTGCCAGGTTAGATTTCGGTCGACTTCTTTTATTTCTTTATTGAGGCTTCTCCGCCATGAGCCTCTGGGTCTGCCTCTGCTGCGATGTCCCGCTGGGTTCCAGTCTAATGCTTGCTTACAGATTTCGTTTCCGCCCCTACGTAGAGTGTGGCCGACCCAGCCCCACTTCCGATCCCGAATTTCTGTTGTTATCGGCCTCTGGTGACAACGACGATGGAGCTCGTTGTTTGAGATCCAGTTGTGAGGCCACCAGGCCCGAATTATATACCGCAGGCATCTGTTAATGAACACCTGCAGCCGTTGAGTGTTCTTCACTGATACACACCATGTTTCGCTAGCGTATAACAGCACAGATTTCACGTTAGAGTTGAAAATTCGTATTTTGGTGCGTTCACTTATCTGCCTGTTTTTCCAGATATTTCTTAAACTCGCAAAGGCAGCCCTTGCTTTCTTGATCCGTGCGCCTATGTCGATCTTGGTACCGCCGTCTGACGCCATTTGGCTACCAAGATATTGGAAGCTTTCAACATTCTCCACTGGTTGCCCGGCTACTGTGAAACTGGAAGGAGTCACCGTGTTTACATCCAACGATTTGGTTTTGTTGACGTTGATGACTAAACCTGCCGAGGAGGAGCGATCAGCAAGGTCGTTGAGCTTACTCTGCATATCAGAGCGCCGTTGCGCGAGTAGTGCAACGTCATCCGCCAATTCGAAGTCGTTTAGGTGCTCCATGGTTATAGGCTGCCATAACAGCCCGCGATTTGGTTCACGGTCAATCGCATCTACCAGAATCTCATCGATTACGATGAGGAACAGTAACGGTGATAGAATACATCCTTGCCTCACACCAGCTACGACCCGGATAGGGTCAGACAGGACCCCATTGTGCAGCACTCTACACGAAAAGGCCTCGTACTGTGCTTCGATGAGGCCGATGATTTTCTCAGGAACCCCCTTGCGTCTCAGGGCGCCCCACATATTCTCGTGATTGAGACGGTCAAAAGCTTTTTCGTAGTCAATGAATACCAAGTAAAGGGACTCTTGGAATTCGTTGACCTGCTCCAAAATGATGCGGAGCGTGACAATATGGTCCACACAGGATCTTCCGGCACGGAATCCGGCTTGCTGCCGCCGGAGAGTCGCATCGATCTTCTCCTGAATCCGGGCTAGGATAATTTTGCACAGAACTTTGAGAACGGTACACAGCAACATAATGCCTCGCCAGTTATCGCATACAGTCAGGTCACCCTTTTTGGGCACCTTCACTAAGATACCTTGCATCCAGTCGACCGGGAAAGTTGCGGTGTCCCAGATATTACGAAATAAACGATGCAGTAGTTGAGCGGATGTCATGGGGTCGGCTTTGAGCATCTCGGCTGATATGCGGTTGACCCCTGGGGCTTTATTCGATTTCATGCTTTGGATGGCTGTTTGAATCTCTAGCAGTGATGGAGCTTCGGTATTGACACGTGTTATACGTCGGATCCTAGGCAGATCATGCCGAGGTGGTGATGGCCTGGTTGGCACTTGAAAAAGTTGTTCGAAGTGCTCGAACCAGCGTTTCAGCTGGTCAGTTGGGTCGGTCAATAACTGATCATTCGCGTCTTTCACAGGCATCGTTGCATTCATCTTCGCCCAGCTTAAGCGTCGTGAGATATCGTAGAGGAGGCGAATGTCCCCGGTAGCGGCGGCTCTCTCTCCTTCGTCGGCCAGAGAGTCTGCCCACGCTCGCTTGTCCCGTCGACATGAGCATTTTACTTCCTTCTCAAGAGCCGTGTATCGTTGACGGGCTAAGACTTTGGCTCCTCTGGTTTTCGATCGCTCTATCGCGGCTTTGGCTTCTCTTCGCTCCTCTACCTTCCTCCAGGTCTCATCGGTGATCCATTGTTTTCTCTGGGTGCGTAGTTCGCCCAGATTGTTCTCGCTGGTGGCGATGAAGGCATTCTTGATGGCGGTCCGTTGGTCTTCCACGCTGCCACCTTCCGGAATATCTGCAGCACGCGTCTCCAGTTCTTCAACGAAGGACCGTTTCACCGTGGCATCTTCCAGTCGGCGTGTGTTGAATCGTCGTCCAACTCTTTCCTCCTGCCGACGAATCCGCGCAATGCGCAGGCGTATTTCGCCGATGAGGAGGTGATGATCAGACGCGATATCGGCACTACGTTTATTCCGTACATCAAGAAGGCTCCGTTTCCATTTTCGGCTGATGCAGATGTGGTCGATTTGATTTTCTGTAAAGCCGTCACAGGAGACCCACGTGACCTTGTGAACCGGTCGATGAGGGAAGAGCGATCCCCCGATCACCATGTCGTTATTACCACAAAATTCTGTGAACAGCTCTCCGTTTTCGCTCATTTCTCCGAGACCATGGCGTCCCATAATGCGCTCATGGTTCGAGTTGTCGGATCCGATCTTCGCATTGAAGTCGCCCAAACAGATCTTGATATCACCCTTCGGAATTCTATCTACGACGGCATTGAGTTGACTGTAGAAGTTCTCTTTGTCTTGCAGATCAGCAGCATCGGTTGGCGCATAACATTGGATTATAGTAAGGTTTCGGACCCGTGTTCTAAATCTGGCAACGATTATCCTTTCACTTATAGGTTCCCACTTCATAAGCGCAGAGTGTGCCTGAGCGCTTAGTAGGAAGCCAACTCCGCGATGCCGGGGAGCGTGTTCACCTCGTAAACCAGAGTATAGAGACGGCGTTCTGTGTTCTCCAAAGTTTGGCCAACGGACTTCACTCAGTCCCAGGATCTCAAGCTTCATGCGGCGTGCCTCATTGGCAAGTTGTGCCAATTTACCCTGCTGGGCTAGGGTTAAAACGTTCCATGTTCCTATTCGTGTCCGTTGTTTCGCGCTAAGAGTCGTCGCCGTAAAATCAGTCCGTATTCTTTCATTATCGGATTCTCGAACAAATTGATGTTTCGGGAACAGTAGGTTGTTGGCCCAAGGTTCCCTATCCACCGGGATGGGGCTGCCATCTTAGGTATAGCTTCCGGGGAATAGCATTTCATACTCAGCCGCTGGATGCCAGAACAGACGCTGTTGGAGCCGCACCTCCTTGGTGGACAGACGCTCGATCAGTCGGGTCAAATTTGTTTAAAGTCCCACCCAACACCAGGACTAGGCTAGTGCGCTTTGAGCGGCACACGGTCGCTTTGATAGGGCCTGCTTGGGGACACATGCAGCTTTTTATAGAAGTTCAACAGAGCCCACTGTCGAACCCCACCACATCCTAGGCAGACCCCACAGTACGCACCCTCTCACTCTAGCTGATGTCAGAAGGACAACAGTGCCCAGGCTGCACTACCAGCTAAGTACGCAACCCTTGGCTGGCGGTCAATTGTCATCGGAAGACCCGTGGAAGCGTGAGTATTGGAACTTGTGAGGACCAGAGCTATGTTAGGCGCCCCTTCCCGGATGTCAACTCACCATTTCGCAGCCCTGAAAAATGTGTTGGCATAAAAATCTCATAATCTCCAAAAGTAACAAAGTTTTCTTCGACAAAGTTTTCAGGAGAAGTTTTGCTACAACATTTGTGAAAACACAAACCTTGTAAAGCAGAAAACATATTTTTTCAACTCACTTTTATGAGGATCGATCATTAAGGGGTGATTCAAATATGACATCCACTACTTTTTGATATTTCTAGACGATGCTGGGTCATTAGGCCGAAGGCCATTAGGCCGAATGGTCATTAGGCCGAACGGTCATTAGGCCGAATGAGAACTGGGGAGTGAGAAGTGAGTAGTGCGAAATGAGGAAGAAGTAGAACGTAAGAAGAAAAAAAGAAAAAGGAGGAATAAGTAAAAGGGAAGAAGGAAGACGGAAGAAGGAAGAAGGAAGGAGGAAGGAGGAAGGAGGAAGGAGAAAAAAGAAAGAAAGAAGAAGAAAGAAGGCAGACGGGAGAAAGAGGAAAGGAAACGGGAGAAAGAAGAAAGCAGAAGGAAGAAGGTAGAAGGAAAAGAGGAGAAAAAAGATGAGAAAAGTAAGAATGAAGAAGGAAAAATTAAGAAGGAAGAAGGAAAAAGGAAGATGGAAGAAGGAAGTGGAAGAGGAAGAAGGAAGAAGGAAAAAGAAAGAAGAAATAAGGAAGAAAGAAAAAGTAAGATGGAAGAAGGAAGGAAAAAGGAAGAAGAAGAAATGAGGAAGAAGGAAGAAAGAAGAAGGAAGAAAGAAGAAGTAAAAAAGAAGAAGTAAGAAGAAAGAAGAAAGAAGGAAGACGGGACTAAGAACGAAAAACCCGGAAGAAAGCAGAAAGAAGAAAGAAGAAGGAAGAGGGAAGAAGAATGAAGAAGGAAGAAGAAAGAAAGTAGAAGGAAGAGGGAAGAAGAAAGAAGGAAGAAAGAAGAAGGAAATATAAAAGAGAAGAAGAAAGACGGAAAAAGAAGGAAGACGAAAGAAGGAAGAAGTAAGAAGGCAGAAGGAAGAAGGAAAAAGGAAGAATGAAGAAGGAAGAAGGAAGAAAGAAGAAGGAAATATAAAAGAGAAGAAGAAAGACGGAAAAAGAAGGAAGAAAGTAGAAGGAAGAAGAAAGAAGAAATAGGGAAGAAGAAAGATGGAAGAAAGAAGAAGGAAAAAGAAAGAAAAAAGGAAGAAGGAAGAAGAAGGAGGAAGAAAAGAAGGACGAAGGAAGAAGGGAGGAAGAAGAAGGAAGAAGGAACAAGGGAGAAAGAAAAAAGAATAAGGAAGAAGCAATAAGAAAGACGGAAGAAGGAAGAAAGAAGCAGGAAGACGGAAGAAGGGAAAAGAAAAAATAAAGAAGGAGGAAGGAAGAAGGAAGATGGAAGAAGGAAGAAGGAAGAAGGAAGAAGGAAGAAGAAAGAATGAAGAAGGAAGAAGGATGAGGGAAAGATAAAGAAGGAAGAAGGAAGGTGGAAGAAAGAAGAAGGAAGATGGAAGATGAAAGATGAAAAAAGGAAGAAGGGAGAAGGAAGAAAGAATTCCTCCTGTTTCACTTCTTGCTTCTTTTTGCTAATTCGGCCTAATGACCTTCGGCCTAATGGCCTGACACCTTTCTAGACCCTCCCTCTCCCCTCTGTCGCGCTATTTTTGTATACCGAGTGTATGCACTGTCACAAAATCTTAGACCCCTTTCCCCCCTAAAACATGTGACATCATTATTGAACGATCTCTAAGCTGAATATCTCAAAAGAAGCGCATTAACTTACTGATAAAATGTCTGGAAGGCACCATTACGCTAAATCGCATAATAAAAGTACTATTAAATAAACGCGCTAGAAGAATGATTTTCGCCACTGTGCGTGGGAGCGTCGTGTACTTTTCTCCCCTATACTGCAGCTTACCGCAAGTCAGACTTATCTGTATATTGACACCATATCCAGATATGTCTGACTTGCGGTTAGCGGCAGTATAGTCACTGGTGTTGCGGGAATGCAATCGATGCCATTAGTCAACAGTGGTAAAGATTAGCAAATATCCTACTAGAATTCAATTAGAGCAATGTTATACACTTGGCGAACAGGGTGGCCCGGTTATTTCTAAGCGGCGTGGCCAGAGTAGGGGAAGGGGAGGCAATATGCCCTAGCTAAGCAAACACTGCTTTATTGTCTTATTTGTAACGCTATTCATGGGTATTTTTACATTATGCATCAGTTAAACAAGATAGCTAGTTGATGCCATTCAAAAATTGTCAAAAATCTCAATCATATTGATAACATTCACATTTCAAAAAAGTGGTGATATTCTGTTGCCGGAAAACTCATGAGGCAAAACGCCTTTTAGCTGGCAGCTCCTAGGGAACAAAGCACCACGCGTCGGCGAATCAGCATTCTGGTATGGATAGTGCGTGGAGACGCAAGTACATTGTAGGTTAATGCCACTAGGGCGTTTTTCCTCGCCAAAATGTTAGATGTTTCTTCAAAATGTGAAAATTTTCGGTTTTTCCCACCTTCCCATACACTATTTTGAAACTTTTTTGCCTAACCTACATAATTTTAGATCTAGTTTTGTTACGGACATTTTAATGACAGTAAATATGAGGGAAACCACAAAAGGCGTTTTGCCTCGGGGGTGGTGGCGGCGTTCTGGGGGCCTCTTCCCCTAATACTTGTACTGCTTTACAGATCTAACATTGCAAGATCGACTTTTTTCATAAACTTTGTCAATATTAAAATTTAACGTCAAGGAAAAAAAACTACCGCTTTTCAAATCACCGAAAAATTTATATGAGCAAAATTAATGTATCTTTAAAACAGTATGTTACTGACTGTCAATTACCAACCAGAGCTCTACAAGTTACATCTTGTAATATCTACGTCGAAAATGAAACGCAAAAAAATTTAAGTACCTATGTTTTTGAAAAAAGCTAAGCACATGAGTGAATTCGAATGCGATTAGTTTAGTCAAAAACTAATAGGACATAGACCAATGCAAACTCTAACTTAACCTTACTTATTTTGACAGTTCACAGAGCTTGTTTACAAGGTTTACAAAATCGATGAGGGGAAAATTAAAATTCTAGAGTGCTTTGAGAATAGGTCGTATGTGCAAAAGAGAGTCTCTCTTTGGTTCCATTCTCTTGTGATTATTACAAAACTATACAAAAGTTTACTTCGGATTTTTTGACGGATATCTAAAGGCAATAACTTTGTCTAGCGTGCTGTAGTGAAAATGTAGCAGAAAATTCAAAACTAGCGGATCTATTAGCGAAAGAGAGCGTGACCAAAGAGAGTCTCTCTTTTGCACATACGACCTATTCTCAAAGCAATCTAGAATTTATGTTTTTAGTTTCAAAATTGCTGTGTTATTTTAATTGCTCCGAATATTTCAGTTATATTCTTTGCATTCAGCATGAAATTAATCGCAAAGGACATCTACATGCGAATAAAATGACGAAACAATTTTATCAAAAGCTTCGCCAGAGGCTAAGTCCCGGTGAAAAAGCTCTGTGAATTGTCAACCTACGTCATCATGCACTGGTCTATTGTGCGATTTGTTTTTGCATAAAAACTGATTTTCGTCAAACCTTTAAATTCGGATATGATGATAACAATATTTGATTTTCAACTTTGCTGGAAAAGAAAAATGCTTTTCTCAAATCTGTGAGAGAAATAAATGCGTAGGTGTAGAAAAATGTAATTCCGGCAATATATACTTTGGAAGTAGAATAAATATAAGTTATTGTTCAGCAAAAACTTCAGCAAAACACTTCAAATCGCACGTCCGATAGAAAATTTATTTTTCCTTTACTCGGGTACGTTCCTGACGAAGTTAAGATTTCATTGAGAGTGGAATTTTGCGGCACTTTGCTTGCAATTTCAGTGCGTTTTTTTTAACACAATAACCAATTTTGCGAAGGTATTTATTAACGACCTACTTTTTCATACCAAGGAAATGATTGCTTAAATGACCATTATGCAACCCAAATGATTTGCATAAAATCCATTATAACACTCATTCGGGTGTTATAATGGAAAACCAACATTAGAACAGTAGTTACTTGATTACATTTTATTCAATTCGCATGGGTGCTTGTTCAAATATTGTATTATTTGCATCACGTAATAAAATAAATAGATTGATGAACATTACATCAAAATTCTTCAAAGGCAAGTTTATCTATCGCTTCATGGTTTGTCGAGCTACTCAATGTGGCACGATAACAAAGAATCTGATTGTTTCCTTTAGCTACATGTTTATTGGTAAAAAAGATCACGTGAAGTAAATCCAACGGTACCGTTTTGGTCCAGATTTATGATATTAAGGCCCATTTTTCGTCGTTGCAATAAAAAGTGTGCAACTCATGCTGAAAAAATCATCTTTCTGCAACTAGTTGCGCAAACTCCTATTAAGCAACCATTTCATTGGTATGGAAAAGTAGGCCGTTTGATCACTTTTACAAGAACTGTTGAATCAGGTATTATGATTCGGAATTGCAAAAATATTTTTTTTGCATTTCCTGATCATAATACCTGGTTTACAGTTGACATTTGAGTGATGAAACGGCCTACTTTTCCATACCAATGAAATGGGTGCTTTAATGAACATTATGCAACTCAAATGGGTTGCATAAAATCTATTATAGCACTCATTTGGGTGCTTTAATGAAAAACCATCATTAGTACAGTAGTTACATGACCTTATTTAGCTCAATTAGCTTGGGTGAGTGTTCAAATAGTGTATTCTCCGTGTCACATAATAAATTAAATAATTTGATGGGCATGACATCAAATTCTTCAAAGGCAGGTTTTTCTATCGCTTCATAGTCTGTCGAGCATACAATGTGGCACGATAACATGGAATATGTTTGTTTCCTGCAGCACCATGATATTTTAGCAAGATTGGTCATGTAAATTGTACCATTTTGGTACGGATTTATCATATTAAAGCCTATTTTTCGTCATTGCAAAAAATAGCGTGTGCAACTCGTTGCAAAACTCGATTTTTTCAGCACTCGTTGTATTTATCCAACTCGGCAAGCCTCGTTGGATAAACGTACAACTCGTGCTGAAAAAATCATCTTTTTGCAACTAGTTGCACAAACTACTATTTCAGCATTTTTCCTAACACAAAGTACGTCACGCTTTTGGAGTTTTAGGGCATGAAGAATGACAAGGAAAAAATAGGGACTGAGTGAGGTTCGTGTGACATACCTAACGGATCTTCACTAAATAATTAAAATCCTTTCCTAATTGAGTTTCCTAGTATTCTGTTTCGTGCTCAAAATAAGATGAAGGGCACTTCGATTTTGTGGTTTTTGCCAAAAACTTTTTGGTCACAGGTAAAAATCAAAGTTATATAAAAAAGTTGTCTTTATTATGCGCAATTATTATTTTTCCCAAAAATGTCTTCTCCAAAACATTGTGTAAGAATATGCGGGATGTGGTATTTATTTCGGCTTCTTCACAATTTCAGTTTATCATAGAAAAATCCTTATTCAGAGGTTTTTGAAATATTTTGTTTTGTTTTTGACAAACAAATTTGACTTATAAACTTGATGAAATGATTCAAGAAATTGTATATATGTATACACTTTATCTCCAGCCTGAAATCATTTTTTGTACGGAAATTCATCATTTATTGATTAGGAGATCAAGGAATTCTGAGACTCTTCGGTTTTAATCTTATTATCTTCGTTCTAATCGTACTATCGATCCAAAAATGTTCTCAATATAGTACCATTATACAAGCAATTGGCCAAACATATGTATATTATCGAAACCATAAGCCAAGATATTAGCAAGCAAAATAGTTCAGCGATAATATTCGAAGTTTTAAATGCAGACAACCCAAGGTGTTGTTACAACGTTTGAGCAAAATACAATAGTTTCGATGTACCTGTGCAAGGATTAGCATAAAATTTCATAGGTCAACCTCAGCCAAGAAAGATCAAGAAAAGAAGCGAAATGGAACAAATGAAGAATAAAAATCCGCAGCAAATTACCAGGAATTTTCTCCCACCAACGTATATCTCTAAAGCGAAACAACAGAGTATGAAACAGTAGTGTTATTTTAGCACAACACAAGCAGTCATTGGCTTATATTGCAATGCTAGTAATAGTAAACATTCGTCTATACATTGGAGGTGTAAAGCAAAAATATTACTAACAAAACTATAGAACTACAGAAGAAAGTTTAAAATTATCTTCGATTGGCGGCTAAGATTATTTAAAACGGATAGCAGTACGAAACGAATAGAGTTTTGAGAAAGAGAGCGTAATAATAGGATATTTATTTTCATAAAATATAATATGTACAGTTTGGTTAATCATAAATTGTTCGATTTAATCTAGAAGAATAAAAAAACGAGAAAACTGATCCTGGCGGAAGGATAATCACAGAAGTGACTGAGAATTGTGTACATTCAGAAATGTAAATGTTACCTATTTAAGAAAAAGGAATGTAACGAATGCAATTGTTCCAATGAAGAAAAAACACACGCAAAGCAGTACAGAAATATATGTTTTTGAAAAATGAAATCATGGTATTTTTTTTCCTATTCGATAACTGGGCTAGCGTGCAGAGTCACAACTGTCGTGGGAATTCCCTAGGTATGGCTATGATCGGTGTTTTACATTTAAGGAATTCGCAGAAAAAAATAAAGTCTCAAAACTCATGAATGATTCAAATCAAGCATGGGAAGAATTTTCACCGAACATCTACAAAAGAAATCCATTAATGAGTTGAATCGGGTCAAAGATCATCCACCCCCCTTTAGAACAATGTTGGTCCTCCCCTAGAAGTTTCAAATTTTAATAGTAATAACCGTGGTTCAAAAAAAATTAAATAATTATCTACTGAAATAGATTGAAGACAATTAGCGTTATTTATTTATCATCAGACTAAGGCCGGAGTGGCCTGTGCTGCACATAAAAGACTTCTCCATTCAGCTCGGTCCATGGCTGCACGTCGTCCTCCACCTGATCGATCCACCTTGCCCGCTGTGCACCTCGCCTTCTTGTTCCCGTCGGATCATTGTCGAGAGCCATTTTCACCGGATTACTGTCCAATATTCTGGCTACGTACCTGGCCCACCACAGTTTTCCGATTTTCGCGGTGTGAACGATGGATGGTTCTCCCAACAGCTGATGCAACTCGTGGTTCATTCGCCTCCTCCACGTACCGTCCGCCATCTGCACCCCACCATAGATGGTACGCAACACTTTCCTTTCGAAAACTCCCAGTGCGCGTTGGTCCTCCACGAGCATCGTCCAGGTCTCGTGTCCGTAGAGAACTACCGGTCTTATAAGCGTTTTGTAGATAGTCAGTTTGGTACGGCGGCGAACTCTATTCGATCGGAGCGTCTTGCGGAGTCCAAAGTACGTACGATTTCCAGCCACTATGCGTCTCCGAATTTCTCTGCTGGTATCGTTATCGGCGGTCACCAGTGAGCCCACGAATTCTTCAACCACCTCGATTTCGTCACCACCGATAGAAACTCGTGGTGGGTGGCTCACATTGACCTCTCTTGAGCCTCTTCCTATCATGTACTTCGTCTTCGACGTGTTGATGTCTAGTCCAATCCGTTTAGCTTCGCTTTTCAGTCTGATGTAGGCTTCCTCCATCCTCTCAAAGTTACGTGCCATGATATCAATGTCGTCGGCGAAACCAAATAACTGGACGGACTTCGTGAAAATCGTACCACTCGTGTCAAACCCTGCCCTTCGTATTACTCCCTCCAAAGCGATGTTGAATAGCAGACACGAAAGACCATCACCTTGCCGTAACCCTCTACGGGTTTCGAAGGGACGCGAGAATGCCCCTGAAACTCGAATTACGCACATCATCCGATCCATCGTCGCCTTGATCAACCGTATCAGTTTATCCGGAAATCCGTTTTCGTGCATTAGCTGCCATAGCTGGTCCCGATCAATTGTATCATATGCGGCTTTGAAGTCGATAAATAGATGATGTGTGGGCACGTTGTATTCACGGCATTTCTGCAATACCTGACGTATGGCGAACACCTGGTCTGTGGTAGAGCGTTTACCCATAAATCCCGCCTGGTACTGCCCCACGAACTCTCTTGCAATTGGTGTTTTTTTTTTTTTGTTGTTGGGATTTTAACCACTGCGACCATTACGTTGATCTATTGTGGTATACCCCTTTTTAGTGTTGCATCTATTCAGAATAGCTAGTTACCATTTAGGGTTACCGCCATTGTCTGTCGATGCGAAGAACCCCAATCTGGTTATGCGGGGTGACTCGACATATTACCCGCCACTCTATATTCTAATGTATCTATGTCGACACATCCATATTGAAGCGAGGTCGATCGGAAGCAGGCACGGTCATAACGTGAGTTGGCATCCGAACAGGTAGGACGTGTTGCAGCAGAGTTCTTAGCGAGCGTAATGGGTGATTTCCTGATGGCGGCTGGCATCTTCACATCTGGCGACCGTGGCAGGTTGTTCGCTGCCTTATCACAGCGAAATTAAACGACCGGTTATAATAATCAAACGCCTAGTGAAAGGAAATCACTCATTGCGCAGGCCAAGTGAAAATACGATCCAGTAACATTTCTTTTCAAAATGGCTGCCAGAATGGCTATCAGTTTGAAGCGTACAAAAATGTGGGTGAAAAAAAAGTTGAATCTAAAGCAAGCAAGTCAAAAAAATGAGCACAGGTTTCCAAAAAAAACATAATTTGGTTTGAGGTGAATTTGTGTACAGAAGGCGTTAAATGTGGAAAAACACGGACTGCTGTACCTATCAGGATTTTTTTTGTAAACGGCTTGAATAAAAAAAAAGCGAGTTGGGAGGACCGCTGAATTGAAAGGAAAGCGAGTTGGGAGGACCGCTGGATTGAAAGAGAAACGTTGACTTGAATAGAAGCGAGTTGGGAGGACCGCTGAATTAAAAAAAAAAGCGAGTTGGGAGAACCGCTGCTTTCAAAGAAAAGCGAGTTGGGAGGACCGCTTGATTGAAATGTTAGGAAAATGAAAAAAGCGAGTTGGGAGGACCGCTGGATTGAAAGAGAAACGTTGACTTGAATAGAAGCGAGTTGGGAGGACCGCTGAATTAAAAAAGCGAGTTGGGAGAACCGCTGCTTTCAAAGAAAAGCGAGTTGGGAGGATCGTTTGATTGAAGAGTTAGAAAGTCCCCTTAAAATTGAATATTTAAATTATTCGTTGAATTACTGATAGCAACGGCATTGTTGAGTTGTATTGTGGTGCCAGGAAACGAATTTATTCGAACAAAAAAAAAATACCCTGAAGAAAACTACAGATTTTTTTTGTTGCTCTATTTATTCAATAATGTAAGCACATTTTGATAACATGTATGCTTTAGTTATCTCTAACGCAACGACAGATATGCCATTCTTGTAGCTTGATCACTTATATAATGTATGACAATCGACTGAAATATTTCTTTCGTCACCAGTAACACAGCTAATAAAATCAGCAAACGAGAAAGGATTAAAAAGGAAAATGTACTCTCCGGGAAAATATGTGCGTGCCCCACCAGCCAGTTCCGAAAGCGATACGGATGATGTGATGGAATTCAGTGATCTGAACGGACTGTACGTACGCCCTCGTCCCGACCGACATGCATCTTGTGAAGAAGAGGTGGCCGGTGAATCCGATGAGTTTGCGCATTACTCATGTGTAGCGCCGGATCCTGAGCTCGAACTGCGAGAACGAGTCAAAGAACTTGAAAACGCCATCAAGGAATTGTCTAAGGACCGTGACGGCCATCATGCGATTCTATCCAAGCACCATATCGGCCACCATAAGGAAAGCAGTCCGACCATACCATACATCGCACCACTCACGCCATCCGAGATCGCAGCTGAAGGGACTATCCGCTGGGACAATATTACTCATTTTCCGAAAAATGTTCCGGCCACAAAGATGTGGGAAGCTTGGACATGCTTCATCGAAGACTTCGAAATAGCTTCATCATTGTCGAACGTCAGGAACCCAAAGCGCCGAGTGGAACTTCTTTTGTTGTCAATGGGTGAGGAATTGAAAAGCGATGTCCGAGCTGCGAAGCTTCATCCCGATCCAGAAGAAGAAGGGTGCTACGAGATTTTTGTGAAAAATATCGATAATTACCTCAAGTCAATGACTGACCCTGCAGCGGAGCATGAAAGCTTTTCAAACATGCGCCAAGAGGAAGGTGAGTCTGCTGTAAACTTCCATGCAAGATTAACTAGGAAGGTACAGCTATGCGGTTATAGTCCGGATGACCAAGACCGTTTCGTTAGGACTCAGCTTCTGAGGGGACTTCGAAATCAAGAACTCAAGAAGGCTTCCCGCATGTACGGCCACGACTCCAATTTCATCGTGCAATCTGCCACTCGTGCGGAAGCTTTCCAGGCTGAGTCTGCATCGCCGGTTGTAGAGTCCAACGCAATAGCAGCAGAGGGAACCCAGAATCGTAGCGTCCCAGCTAGATTTATGCGCAGATCTGAAGATCAACGAAGGAATGGAAATCCACCGAAGAGTTTCCATGCTAACAGAATGCCATTCAGAAGAGATAGATATCAATCTCAAGCACAAGTGAGTCGACGTAACAGGTGCCCTAGTTGCTACCGTTCATTCCACCGGGGCGCTGAATGCCCTGCAAAACGGAAGAATTGTAATTCGTGTGGTGCACTTGGACATTTCGTAGTGGCTTGCCGTAACCGTCATGTCAACGTAGTCAAGGATGAGGAGCTTCCACGGAACACCGTCGACGAGAGATCCAGTGAACAGGTAATCGATCAGTAACCTATATGATAAAGAGAATTTAATAAACGCGTTTGTTTTGTGAATGTGTTATTTATATCTGTAAAATTATGTCCATTTTAGCAAATAAATGCTCTCTCGCTCCAAGATGTGTTGATCGATTGTAGAGTTGGTTCGTCTCGTCCGATTTCATTCTTGATCGATTCAGGAGCTGACGCGAATGTCTTAGGAGGCACCGACTGGGACAACTTGAAGTCGCAGGTCGACGCTGGGGATGTTCAGCTTATTCCGCTCAAGCGACCAAAATGTAATCTGCGAGCGTACGCCTCCAGCAATGCAATGGTGGTCGAGTTTGCTTTCACAACAATTGAAGCGATTGGATGTTCAAAACCTACTATCCCCGCCGATTTCCTCGTTGTCAGGGATGGAAAGCGATCATTGCTTGGAAGAACCACAGCCAGCGATATGGAGCTCCTGAAAGTAGGACAATCGATTAATAGTTGTGATTCGAGCATTTTTCCGAAAATGCCTGGAGTTAAGGTGAAGTTTAGTGTTGACGAATCAATAAGCCCAGTACGTAATGCGTACTACAATATCCCAGCTGCATATCGTGACGGTGCACGACAGAGACTCGAAGAAATGGAGACTCGAGGGATAATTGAAAAAGTTAGCACTGCACCCCAATGGATAAGTGGGATGTCCGCAGTTCCTAAGGGAAATAAAGACTTTCGCTTGGTGGTGAACATGCGGGCACCTAACAAAGCCATCAAGCGAGAGTATTTTCGGATGCCATCTATTGACGAGATGAGGATAAAATTGCATGGTGCTAAGTTCTTCTCTAAGCTCGATCTTTGCAATGCCTTCTACCATCTTGAATTGAGTGAAGAGTCAAGAGATCTGACGACGTTCCTATCAGAAAATGGGATGTACCGTTTCACCCGCTTAATGTTTGGTGTGAACTGTGCGCCGGAAATATTCCAGCGAGAAATGATGCGCGTTCTCAAAGACATTAAAAACAAAATAGTGTACATAGATGATATATTACTATTCGCCGACACCATCGAAGAGCTTAGAAAGACAGTTGCACGTGTATTGCAAATATTGCGCATGAATAACCTCTCATTGAATACCGATAAATGCGAGTTCGATAAAACGCATTTAAAGTTTTTGGGTCATGAGCTCAATGAAACCGGATTCAATATCGACGAAAATAAGGTCAAAGATATCCAAAATTCCGGCAGCCGACTACCGCATCGGAACTAAGAAGTTTTCTTGGGCTCGCGTCTTTTGTGAGTCCATATATTAAGGATTTCGCTGAGATTTCCAGCCCACTGTGGGCAGTAATTTCATCACCAAACTGGACTTGGCAGGAGGAGTGGCATTCGAGTTAATCAAGGATCGCATAATTCATTCCACAGTATCCCTTGGCTTCTTCTCGCAAAATGACAAGACCTTCCTATATACAGACGCCTCACCGCGTGCATTGGGAGCTGTTCTTGTGCAACAGAATCAAGATGGCAGTAATCGAATTATTAGTTTCGCTTCGAAGTCGTTAACCCCAACAGAAAAGAAGTACGCGCAAAACCAGCGAGAGGCTTTGAGTGCCGTATGGGCAGTGGAGCATTTCTCCTACTTTCTGTTGGGGAGACACTTTGTACTTCGCACAGATGCACAGGGATGGCATTTATTTTGAGACGGACTCGCGAGGAATCGAAAAGGGCCCTGACAAGAGCTGACGGTTGGGCTTTACGCCTGAGCCCATATAATTACGATATAGAGTACATTCGAGGCCATGAAAACATTGCGGATCCTTTGTCGCGTCTTTATGAAGGAGAAGACGAAGTATTTAATGAGGAAGTGAGTCCTTGGGAAATTTGTCCTTTGGAAACACATTCACCAGCATTTCTTACTGAGGAAGAAATACGAGAATCGACGAAAAAGGACGATGTTCTTCTCCAGGTAAATTTTATAATTATTCCCCCATGTAACGCATTATGCTATATTTTATATTTTATATAGGTTATTGGTTCAATCGAAACTGAGAAATGGTCGAAGAGTCTTCTGCGGTACAAAGCTATTGCAGACGATCTTCGCTATTCGGATGGGATAATAAGTAAAAATGGCTGTGCTGTTATTCCTCGAGATCTACAAGAAAAGGCGCTTCAAATCGCACATGCAGGCCATCCACTTGAAGCCAAATTCAAAAGTATCTTGAGGAAACGTGTTTGGTGGCCAGGAATGTCCAGTGACGCAGAAAAGTGGGTCAAATCATGTGTTTCGTGTGTAGTTAATGGCAGACCAGAGAGGCCGACTCCCATGCAAAGGTTATTCGCTCCCAAAGCAGTTTGGGAAACGATAGCCTTGGATTTTAACGGTCCATATAACAAATTCGGGAATGTGTTGATTTTGGTTGTAATTGATTTGAGGTCAAGATATGCAGTAGCACGGGTGGTAAAATCGACAAAGTTTGAACATACCAAAGCAGTTTTAGATTCCATTTTCGACAGGGAAGGTTTCCCCAGGGCGATAAAGACGGATAACGGACCACCCTTTAATGGAGAAGACTACGCAAAGTATTGTTCGGAACGTGGTATCCAAGTCATATTTTCCACACCCTTCTATCCACAGCAAAATGGATTGGTAGAAGGGTTCATGAAGGTTGTTAATAAAGTCATGTGCACCGCAGTGTCTGCAGGAACTAATTACCAACAGGAACTGCAGGCTGCAGTCTAAGCATATAATGCCGCGGACCAAACAACCACAAAACTACCGCCGGAAGAGGTACTTTTGGGCCGTAAAATTAAACGTGGATTATCACTCATTCATCACGGGAAGTCAAATTGCGATGACAATGTATTAGATGCACGTGATCGTGATGCAAAGCTGCAGTCGAAGCAACGTGAGGACGCTCGACGCGGGGCTAGGGCTTGTAGAGTAAAGCCAGGCGACACAGTGGTCGTAGAATGTCAATCGAGAACCAAAGGGGACAGTAGATTTAGTATGAAACGATACGTTGTTTTGGAGGAACGCAATAGTAGCTTGGTTCTCTGTGATTCCGATGGTCAACAACTTCGCCGCCATGTATCTCAAACAAAAAAAGTTCAAGAATGGCGGGATGAAAAGCCAGCGAGTGAGAAAGGAGCAGATCCGTACCTGGTTCCAGTAGCGCCGAGCATAGATGACCGTACTGAACGCCCAAAACGGGACAGAAGAACCCCATCTCACTTGTCGTCATACGTTCGCTCGATAGAGGGAAATCCGTAGCCTGTGGAAGAAAGAGATGCTCCAGGTGAAAAAACTTACAATTCATGAAATAATTAAATATTAATGTTAATACTTACGTTCGCTAAACACCAATTAAAATAGATAACTGCTTGATAAGTGCGTTTCATTTTTTTTCCACTGACTTTTTTTCCAGCTTGAAAAAAAACATCTTCTTGCTGTGGAGTCTACGGAGGAAATGATTTTCTAGCTGTTATTGCGTTACTATGCCAAGTCAATTAAGAGGCATGACATACTTTTTTCTTCTACAGCTACTTTGTTGATGATACCACGTACATTATGTGCAATCACGTGGTGATGTGCATAAACTTACATAAGGATATGTTCTTATAATGTTGGTCATCAATAGGTAACATAAATTTTTCTATAGAGGAGAAGGAGGATATGCGGGGTGACTCGACATATTACCCGCCACTCTATATTCTAATGTATCTATGTCGACACATCCATATTGACCATTGCACGAGTCAAATTCTCCATATAAAAAAAATTGTAAACATTGCCCTCATGAGAAGTCACTCCCATTTAAACACGGGTAAAAAAAATGTAAACATTGCCCTCATATGGTATCCGATGACGTCATGATGCAATCGTTAATTGAAGCGAGGTCGATCGGAAGCAGGCACGGTCATAACGTGAGTTGGCATCCGAACAGGTAGGACGTGTTGCAGCAGAGTTCTTAGCGAGCGTAATGGGTGATTTCCTGATGGCGGTTAGGAGGTTAGTTGGTTAGTTGGTTAAAGCACCAGTCTAGCGTACTGTAGGGTCATGGGTTCGAGTCCCATCGAAGGGAAAGTGGTTACCTCCAATACATTTTTCAAATCAATATCTTCCACATAACGTACATATTCACATATGAGTTTCCATAACATTGTAAATTAACGTCCAAGTCGGGTGGTTTAATCCCCGGAAATAGGCAATTAACTTTGATTGAACCAAAAAACCAGTTTGAATTTTTCACTTGCCTCACTTGTGGGGTAAGTAAAAAATAATTTTAAAGAAGTTTTTTTTTCAATATAAGATATTTTATGCAAATGATATTTAAACTGAATAGAGCATAACTATGATCTGTTGTGATGCTTTTTGACACTTGAAATCATGAAAGTCAAAGGGCATTAGAGTGCCTCCATTAAACGGTTTCCATTATTTTTTTTCTTCACTTCAACTTTTTGAAATTTAATATCTCATCTCCATTTGTGTCTAACACTACTTTATATTTCAGGTTTATAGTAAAATAATGAACGTTGGCGATAATGCAGAAAAAATATCTTTGAAATTTTCATCAAATTCATCAGTATTATGTTTCATTAACAATCCACTTAGGATTTCAGTAGAAACATCAACAAATGGCTAAATCTTCTAAATTTTGGCTAAATAAATCATAATTGTTGATATACTTGCAATAGTAGTGATTTTTGTATTTTATCTCTATAAATACCATTTTTTCACGAATTATTTATCAAACATAAATTATTTAATACACTGACACGCTTTGCATTGGTTTCTGGTTTAGTATTACCACGTATCACTGTAATAACCAAAAGCATTCGAATGAGTTCGAATTGGTAAATTTTCACTTGCCCCACCAGTGGTAAAAAAAACAGGCAAAGCAATAAAATATGTTTTTCAAAATGTTTGGAATTCAAAACTACAAGGAAACCCAACCTATCAATGCATTAATTGAATGTGTTATGGAAACCAACATAAAAAATATTTGTATTTATTGACACACAAAAGAACTTGAACCGTTTGTTTGAGAAACTGCTTATGTAACATTTGTGGCCAAAATGAGATTTATATATATTCTGAATCCCCGTCCAAAAATGCATTTTCTTCAAAAACACGCAAAAAAAAAACGAAAAAAAAATTGTTCAGGAATGTATGATTTTTTTTCGTTTGTTTGAGAAACTACATATGTCCACGTACTTTGAAGAGCAATTTTGGAGTACTGCTTAGATCTTTTGCACTGAAAATGCCCCAGAGTGTTGAGTTCTGCCAAAAGCTATTGATCTGTATCGAAGAAATCGAAAGATTCGGTGCAAATTTGCTCATAAAACAGTTTTTTGTTGTTTTCTCGAAATAGTGTGAAATGGACTTATGCAGTTTCTCAAACAAATGATTCACTTGTGCAAAAGATAAACTTGGAAGGTTAATAAACTTTTACTTTCGCATGTTGAAATGGTTCATTATTTCATGTTTCACTTATTAAATAATACGCATTGATTTAAATGGCCTTTTATGATTGTGAAATGAAATTGAATAATTCTGCGTTTCATCAGTGAAATACTTGCATTTTTTCGCTTACCCCGCTGTACCTTATATCCCTCTGCTTCTAACCCCCTCAATTATTAGGGGAAGGTTGGGAGGTGGGGAGACTTAATCCCCGGGGAGACTAGATGACCCCCTGTCTTATCTAGAACTAAACTAGTTTTGTTCTAGCGTATTTTTAGTACAGGTCCTCTAGACAAATGACCTTTATGAGGTAAGTTATTTTTTGGATTGACAACCTTGTTTATTCTGCAGGGCGATTTGTATGTTTTGACCATCCTAAAGATTTTTGTATTGGCCTCGCAAAATTTGAACAACTTTTCATAACTACCTAAACCAAATGCTTTCATTTTATCACTGCACAAAGCCATACATATGCTTAATGATCTGCACTGATGAAAATGTCAACATTCCATCAAAGTTTAAGGATATTTGGATAGCCATCACTCGAGATCAGTACAATCAAAGTTAATTGCCTATTTCCGGGTGTAAAACACCCGGAAGAGGTTCGCAGTGTGCCATGACTAGAGTTAGAAGTGTATTTTTTCGCTGCAACAGTTTTTTTTTTTTCGAGTTTAAGCCGATATGTGTTCCAACCTTCCAGGACTCGCTGGAGTCATGCAGTCTCGCCTCTGTTGTGCACGACAAGCGAACTTTTTTAGGTACTGTTGTACTTTTTACAACGGTGCGAGTCCTCGAGGGTTAAATAAGTGATTTACTAAGTAAAAACTGTATATATCTACATTTGGAATTTGGCAACATGTTCGACAATTGCACAAATCGAGTTACAGACATAGTAACATTCTAAGTAGTTAACCCTTTATAAGGCAGTGGCAACTATATTGCCACCAACAAATTATATTTTTTTCTACTTATTAACAAGGGCTCTACTTATTATTTCCCATGTAGTGGCTTTATTTGCTTCCTAGTAACACCCCAGATGAATTTGAGCCTTAAAAAATTGAAATGTCAATTTGAGAACAGTTTTTTTTACGAACAGATCGAGTGGAAGAAGGATTTTTAGTTATAACTCGTTAAAAAAACGACAAAGATATATTTTTTCCCGTTGGTATTAATTATTTTGAATCTCCTGTGTGAGATTATTACGTGATTAGCGTGAAAAAATCTTTGCCGTTCTGTTACTTGGTTTTTGGATTTTTGACGAAATTGTGTTTTTTTCCCAAGGGTCCCCAACAAAAGCGGGAACAAAAGCGCAAATTTTTTTTTCACTTATAATGCGTTTTCCAACTAGGACTCTTCACCAAAAAAAGTAACGTGCCTTGATTTGACTGGTTTTACGTAAAACCTAATTTTTAAAAATCTTTTATTTATTTTTTTTTGTTGCCTGTTTTCCCGCATGCCGGGCAGTGGCAACTATATTGCCACTAATGTTGTCCCGCTTGCCGGGAATTGTCAACTATATTGTCATTAATGTTGTCCCGCTTGACGGTCGCAACTATATTGCCACCAATTTTCCAATGTTTCTGAACTGTTTAGTGTATATCAAACATACATTTGACTTTAATACCATGTCAACATTGTGTCCTATTGTTGTTTTTGTTAATTTATTGTTTAGATTCGTCTGCCTTATAAAGGGTTAAAACAGTGACCCATTCTCACCCCCATTTGACCCATTGTCACCCCTGGCGACGGTAACGTAAAATCGGCATGAAACTTTTGAGCAAAGTTAGGCAGTATACAGATTACTCGGAATCAACTGTTTGACGCCACACTACTCGATTCGCAGCCATATCCCTTTATACCCAACAATCGCCAAGTCGTATTGCAGCTAATCGGTCCACCTAGCTCGCTGCGCTCCACGCCTTCTTGTACCAGTCGGATCTGGGCCAAACACCATCTTTGCAGGGTTTCCTTCCAATTTAGGTCAGCTTCTGAAAACAAGGTTCGCTGTGGAGTTGGACAAGCGTCACTCGAAAACTCCTAATACCACTGGTATTATGAGCGTAGACGTTGAAGATTTAGAAGGAACAGGGCAGTGATATCTGTTGAAATGATTCCACTCGTTTGTAAGTTAATTTTAGCACTGTCAAGACAACGTGTTATCTTGATTGTTGTTATTCAGCTAACTTTTTAAAAATATGTTTGTTTTTTCCTAACTGTAAATGCGTTCATAACAATAAATTAATAGAATGTGTCAACTATCTGTCTCCCGTTGCATTCCTAATCCTACTATACATAATATTGTTTTATCGAATAAAGTTTGTTCATACGAAAGATACCTACTATTGGTACATGCTTTCAATCTTCACTTCTGGCCTATTTGTTGACTTTTGTCAACTCTGTCATGTCCTTTGATATTGTATCTATATCTAAATTTGTATATTTGTTATACAATGCTGATAGGAGATTCAAGATTGAGAGATAAGTTATCATTGTGTAGATAGAAATGGACGCAAAATAATAAATAAGTGCCCTGGTAGGTCTGTAGCAAAACCGGCAGAGCACAGCCTCAGTTCCTCACCAGGGGGTTCTTAAAGTAAGTTTTCCTTTGGGGTTATCGCTCTCTGCTACAATATAATTCATTTTTATCTTGACTAGAAAGTATCAATTTTGCAGATTAGATATAGCCTTGTTTAATTTTACATAATGAAAATCTAGATTGGGAAATGAAACTGTTTTTGATAAGGTTTAAGCAGTGAAGAATAATTTGATTTCACTTCTCATTGCTATGCGATTTCTCACTCATCATTTTACTACCTTGTTCATTTATTTTATGTGTTTCAAACTAGGAAGTAATGTACTTTTTTGGCAATCTTCCAACTACTGACCTTCTGATTGCAACTTTTGTTGCTTGTTCTAATAACGACTATGCAAATTTTCAATTTTTGGTTTGATTAGTGTTTATTTTCTCCCTATGAAAAACAGATACCTTACAAACTAGATAATGCATTCGTCAACGATTTCGACAGAAAACGAAACTAAACAAAACCCATTTGTAGGGCTACAATTCCCATCTCGCACCACATCTTGGCTTCCTTTTTCCCACCCACTAATTTTGACTACTTGATAATTTACTTGCATAAAATATAAGTGTTTTAGTATGACCAGAATTTTTTCCGAAAGTCCACAGATGGTTCGCTTACCGAGTTCCGCTTGAATCTTTTTGTAAAGTTTTTGGATTATAAATCACATATATACTTGTTATGCCTCCTTCCCGTCATTCACATTGAATGAAAGGTAAGTTTTTTTGGTATCGTGACTGACTGATAATTAACGGTGCCGGCAAATGTCACCAACTCGCAACGGATTCCGCACGATTTTAGGATTTGTAGGTGCGAATCACGTCCCGAATGACAGCACGACATAGCGGACAGTGTCCACCTCCGATGCCGCGCCACTGTTTAATCGCACAATCATAGCACATGCACATGTGACCACACATGTATAGGACCGAGTCGATCGGCTTCTCGAAGCAAATGGTACAGTCTACCCCGGTCGAACTGTAGATCGGAGGGTTCACTCCGATGGACGGGGTTGGCACGGGCGTTGAGGAACAGGAACTGCTAGGCTGGCAGGAGGGGGCATTGTTGGTGACTGCTGCGGCAGCAGCCGCAAGGGTGTTATAGTTGGATGCATTGTTGTAAGCGGGCATGGGCTGCAAAAAGAGCGGAAGAATAAATTTATGATTAGATCGTTGAATATAGAGATATCACAAAACTAACAGAAAATCAGCGTTTTCATGTTCGAAACAAAGCATTCAATTTCATTCGATATTCAAAGTTATAAAAAACGTGTTGAAATAAATAAATGCTTATCGAACATTGTAAACCTGCTTCTACAGTGAAATGAATATGAAATAGTTATTTACCTCAGTGTAATTGTAAGCCGGAAGGATTTCACCCGTTCCAGTTGAACCGGAGTGCGAGGACAACGATAAAGTTGAGAGCGGGACCGACAGCGTTGAAGCAGAACTCGGAAGACCACGGGACACGATGGTGGCTTGGGCTTGTTGGACCGAAGGTTGCGAGGAGGCAGGTGAGATGATGTCTGTTGGGGGCAGATTCACCACCAGCACGGTTCCACCGGGGTTAATTTGAATCATATCAGGCCGAATAGTGGCCGTTGGCTGAGCTTGTTGGCATGTGGATTGAACCTGTAAACTACGTTGGCTGGTCGAAGCTGTCATTGCTCGGGATTCGGGATACAGAGCCGAGCAGGAAGCAGCCGCGATGGGAGTAGCAATTGCGTGGCTGAATAGGCGAACGCTTTGAGTTGATCCGTAGACGTCCAGGAAAGCCCACATCTGCAGGCTTTGATCGATATGCATGATCACAGATGGGGCGCCGCCATTCTTGCTGATAGAAACTTCACCATTGGCCGAAATCGAGAAGCATAATTCGTCTCCACGGACCAGCGTGGAAGCGACATCTTTGCTGACGACCCAGTATTCTGGACGATCTAATAACAAATCAGAGTCGTCGGGTAGATCGGAAAGCTGTAGGTTGGCTGGATCACACGACGTAAGCCCGAGTGCCAAAGAGCCGACAAACATGGTGTCGGTCTTCAGGATTTGTATAATTAGCTTTTCGCCAATCTTAATGGGACGGGGAGTGAATACGTATCCTTGGCAAAATTCCGTTTCAGCACGAGTTGCTACGGTACGGTCAGGCGAGAACTTAATGTTACGACCTCGGATTGGATGGAACGGAAGAGGTAGTAGTCCTGGTGCCGGACTGTTGTAACGCTGGGCGGCTGAGCTGATTACTGACGGCATAGGAACTGGACGTTCTTCCAGCAGCTGCTGGTTGTGTTGATTGATACTGAGAGATTCCAACTGAGGTACGATTTCTTGATCGGCAGAACGACGACCGCAGGATTGCTGTTGGTTATGATGGTGATGATGTTGGTGCTGTTGTTGCTGCTGATGGTGTTGTTGTTGCTGGAACATGTAAATACGCGAATCTAGGAACTCGATAGCCGTGGAGTTGCCGTACACGTCAATTACGGCCCACAATGGACCTCGAGAATCAACATCGGTGATGAACACCCCCTTTTCTTCTCCATTAATGCCAAAGTGAACATCTCCGGAGGGTGTGACATAGTAGAACAGTACGTTATTACGATAACAGTATCGCTCGTTTAGGGCTTTGGCCCAGAATCCGGGCTTGTTGGTAAGATCCGGGCATGCATACTTCGGCAGATTGCCACGTAGTGTGGCTGGGTCATTGCAGGTGAACCCGAAACGAATCACTCCACTCCAGTTATTGGAGATGTCGATAAATTTAACGCAAACTCGTTCGTTGACCCGCACAGGTCGAGCACTGAATGCGATTCCCTTGCAGAAGGATTCATATCGTCGAGCTACGGTACCATCGCGTGAGATCCTAATGTTATCGCCATGCACATTGTGGAACTGCAGCGGCGGTAGATTGTTTGGACCCGGACAGGACGATGCATTGCGTGGAACTGTAAAAAAAGGAAAAATACATACATTATTATAAATGGAAGACTGCTAAAGGCAGGTGATATGCTTTCAAATGAAGGAAACTAAGACAGATCTGCAATCTCTAAAACAGAGAAGCAAGAGGAGAATGTAGAAGGATCGGAAATGCTACTTCCGATTTCCTTTGACCTATGTTATAAGTGCTGGCACCGACCCTCAACAAGCGGATTCAAATTCCATTTTCTTTTTTTTTTTTTCAACATCCGCCGCAAGTCGATTGAGCACGTACCGAACGATAGCTTCAAGTGTGCGTTTACTCATTTCCCCTTGTCGTCATTTAGTTCTTGCGGTATGAACATCACACGTGCTTAATGCTTGAACCGTTGGCTTTCATTCAATTATATCTTAATAGCTTCCGTCGCCGTCGTCTTCTTCGTCGTTGCGGTCATATGATAAGAATCAACCATCATCGATGCTATTGGATGGTAACAAAACGCAAACATATCGCGGTTCGGTCACCGACACGTTCTAAATTTTAAGACTCTTTTAATTCCGACAAATCCCAAAAGTATTGATAGACATACTCTAATTACATACATCTGTACTTTTTCGCATCTTTACCCTCGTGATCCAATGCGGTGATTCCTATTACGCCCTCACATTCTCCCCGAAAGACGAAATCCATTACGCAAAAATCCCTTCGGAGAATAGTTCACTCTGGGCAAACCGAGAACCGAGACAGATGTTGATTGAAAATGTAAATAACCGAAACCAACCAAGAGACTGCCAGTCACTATCCAAGCAAGGCGAAAAGAAAAAATCGCATAGACGACGAAGGGACGCCTTTTACGTTTCTTCTTCATCTATAGATTCCCTTCTCTATTCGGAACCCCTCCAGGGCGAAAGGAAGTCTGTCTTCCGATGTTTGTGGACAGCTGGCTTTTCCATCATCTCTTAGGGGTTGGAATTCGGGAAATATAAAATTAACGTGAAGAGTGACGATCGGAAAGATCGTTCGATCGCATGTAACAGCAAGGAACCACTGCATCTTCAACGTAAACATCTGCGTCTCGCAGACCGAATACGGAGAAAGTTACCGATTATAAAAGAGGAAAAACTAATTCCAATTTCCTTTTGGTAAGTACTGACGAACGCGCGTGGAGCAGACCTCTATTATTGGATGAAAACGCCAATCAAAGAAAAGAAATTAAAGTTGCATTGGTTGCGTTTACCATTATTACTAAGTTACCCAAACGATCGCGCGCCACGCGTTTAAGTCGCCGCCACCGTCGCGTCAGACCGGCGGCGGCTAGCAGGCACGCGTGCGACATTTCGCCTTATGGCGATTGCTCCGAAGATGCACTTTCTCACTGCTCGACCAAATGGCGATCCACGGGTAGGCAGGTAGCTAACCTTGTTACAAGAACTGTAGAGTGCTTCGGTGTCGGAATAATAATCAGATTGAATGACGAAGACGATCGAGGTTCCCACCGTTAGTTCTGCTTGCTGGTCGTCGCCGATAGTCTTCGCCCTGTTGTCATCCTCCAAGTCGCCGTCGGTTCCAGTAGAAATGCAATAAAAATTTGATGTGAAACGGAGGCGCACATACCGGGAAACAAACTGAGCTGAGCTGAACTGAACCGGAGCAGAAAGCGAAGAGCGACAAGTTGAAGAAAACAATTTTATATCACATCGCATGAGCGAATTAATTATTTGATATTATTATTATTCAGCAGAGTTCAGTGACGGTGGCGACGCTGGGAGGAATTTTGATGGAGATATTCCTTGAGCTTGAGAGGGCGCTGAAGTGAGGAAGGAAGCATGGTTGAGAAACTCCAATGATCGTAAGTCGTCGAATGAATTGAGCTGAATGGTGGCGATTGGGACCGAGACTGGAGCTGGAGGATGGCGACGACCTCGTCGTCCACTTTACAAACTACCAGGAATGCCGGTGTCGTCATCCGGGACCGGAATCAAGTCTCGCCGAGCCAAACGTTTTTTATTTATCTCGGACTAACGTGCGATTGGAAGCGTAGCATAGTTTAACGTCCGGCCCAGAAACAAAGCAGGATGTAAAAAAAAAATTGGGAGAATGACATATAGTTTGTATTCTTTAGATTGTATTTCTGATAAATGACTAAAAAGTAATTGAATGTAATTTTTTTTTCGCAGGTAATGAATTATAGTTCATAGAAACTTTTGTGCTTATTTGTGCTAAAATCCCCTTTCTAGTTGAAATTATCTTCGCATGTCAGCTACTCGGCCATGCTACGCATAATTGTTCAATGATTGCTTATAACAATAAGATTTCATGAATTGAGTATTTTTCAAATTTCTGCATGTCCTTCCTATTAATGATAATGATATACATAGATATCAGCCTCATATTTAGTTTTCCATCAGTAGTATCATTTCGTTCTTTTGCAGTGACATAGGACAATTATTCGTAAAAATGTAGTATACCCCTTTTACCTACAAACATGCTGGGAAAAGGTAATGGTGGTAACCGAATCCAACGGGAAAAAGCATACAACGCTCAAGCGCGCAATAATGTTACAACCGAGCGAACACCCATCAAAGGGGGAACTACTCGCTCCGATAAGTATGAATGACGGCCCTTTCGCCGCGTACCTCACCCGCCCCTTGGAAAACCAACCAACTTAGCCAGACAGTTAACGAACTAGAACCGGCAGCACGATAGAGGGGAAGAAAAGTTCGTTACACACCGTTGACACAAGAGGCGCAGGCCACGAAAATTGCAGCTGCCGTTGCAGCGATGCAATGCATGAGGTACCAGTAAATCAAAGCTACTAACCTAGTCCCATCCGTTTTTTGATCTTCTTCAGGACTTTCATCTTGTTCTTGATGGGCGAGAAGATGTTGTCGTTGGTCTTCTTGCAACTCGGCTGGCACTCGACTGCTGCACCGGCACCGGAACCGATCACGACGTTCAATACACCCATAGGGGCCAAAGATATGGGGGCCTAGTTAGTGTCCGAGAGGAAGAACTTGGCGCTTCAGGCACTATATCTCACACACACTGTTCGCGTTCCGCGACTGAATTAATCACACATAACAGTTTCTTTTCCTGCAAGGTTCCCACATTCACAGAAACTCCTTTGGGGCAAAACTCGCGGGGGAGAGAGGGCTCGCGCACGTTCGCACACACGATCAATCGATCGTTCGTCTTGCGTTTTGTTTTTCCACGACTTTCTTTTAACTCTTCCTTCACGATTTCTGTGTACTCTTTGGGGCTTCTTGTTATTCCATGTATTCCTTTATGACGATAAATAGTTTCGCGTATACTGATGTTCCCACAGTCAGTACTCTAATCACTAAATGCACATTCACTTGCTCTCGATGATAAGCTGACGAACTGATAAACAACTTCCGGAGCACAATCACTTTCTTCTACGATCGTGCACAAAGTCCTTGATAAACTGCGTGTCGCAGGATACAACTATTTGCAACTTATAAACTAAATTCCCTCACAACCCAACTAGTCGGAGAGACGGAAAGAATAGTAGGTCTTTACCGTTGGACGGCTTGCTCAGAACTGATGATCGAAACACAACTCTCTTGCGTATTTCGACTCGAACCGTAGCATTATGCTTCACCCGGTTCAGCTGTCTCCCTTGCTCTTTCCCAATGACGACGAAAACGACGCTTATGTACAAAAGCAGATACCCAAGAGCGCAAGCTGTGGCCGGCTGGTTGCATATGCTCACTCATGCTTCCATCTGCTCGGTTTCCACCGTTTCGTCCTTCCTCCTCCTTGTTTCCCATCCCTAGGATCGGTCCTACCGGAGAAGTGCATCCCAAAAAAGAAAGACGAAAACAACATTAGACGACAAGAGACCGTAGGTGCGCGAACGTAGAAAGATTCCCCATATAGATCGCGCGCGGTTGGCTTTGGAAGAGCCCATCATAAACCCCCCTCGACAGCGGCAAGCAAACCATCGTATCACTTTGTCATGAGAAAAAAAAAGGTTCCCGCTGGAGAGAGTACTTCCCAGCTTGTGTTCCGCGCATCACACAGTCCAAAGAGAAAATACCTAAATGAACAAGTTCAAAATGTCGTGTGAACATCGGGGGATCATGTAAGGTTCCATGTTCCAACTAGACCTCCCCCCATCGACGATCCTCTGCTCCAACCGTTACCTTCAGCAACCTTATCAAGTAAAACCACATGATTTGCACTAGTAATTTGTTGTTCATAAGAAATAGTGCTATGATAATTGAAGCCCATTTGACTGTAACCAGTAATTCAAAGGAGCAGAATCTAGTTGATCGAAGTTATTTCATTCTTTAAGAGTTTTAATCAGTTAAATCCATTTTTTCACAGAATTGAATACAACAGACACATAAGGTCTTAACGATTTGAAATTTATTTTCTAAAATTGACTTTCAGTAACAATGCAGGATCTCTGCATGGTCAGACAGATACTGTGTGGGTCAATGTGGCTCATACGAGATGGTCGCTAATGCTTGACCGTAGCCCTTAAGTGAGTTGACTAAGGGCTGAGCGGTTGTTACGGCTTGCACTTGTGTTCTATTAAGATCGAAATGTTGTGGAGTATTCTTCATAGTCTCCCCTGATGTTTTGTTGAAAAGGGGGATAAAGACTAGTGCAAAGTGTTCTGGAATTAGTGAGTCGGGTTAGAATGTCTATGACACTCATCCCCACAGCATTTGAGTTACCCCTTTCAGGTGTCTACTTGCAGAGTTCCATTTTTCCCTTATCAAAAAAAAAACTTACTAGATTGTCACACGTTCCATGCTAAGAATATAAAATCGCTGCTTGCACAACAATGGATAGCACAGGCAATGATACAAACGGATGAGTCGATCCATACATAATTTGACCCTTGATAAATAGACCCTTGCAGTTTTTGTAAGTCATTTTTGCTTTGGATGTAATAATAATGGATTTATAATGTTCTTGAAGATAGAAAGTTACTCTTCAAGTGTACTATGGATCCATCGTAAGTGCAACAATGTACTATTGATCCATCATAACGATCCTAGTGATCCATCGTAAGTGCAACAATATTTTGTGCCTTGCAAAAGAATGACATCTTTCGTAATCATTTTCCACGGCTCTCATATAAGGTAAATTCTCCCATATTAATAACAGCCCGTATATTAATTCCAACCGTCAATGAACCGAATTGAAAATAAATTTAATTAAAATACCTCACATCGAACGTACACAAAAATGAATAAACCACATTCTTCAATGTTTGGAATATTTTTCAAAACTCCGTTTGAGTAATGTAATGTCAGTTCACAAGACTCAAATAATTAAAAACAAAATTATGAAACACATTTATTTTCATTTTCCTACCTCTGAGCTGCTCGATTGCTACTAGCAGATTCATCTGTTTTCACGACGTTGTTTTCCACTCAATTTGAAGCTAAAGCAAATGTATCCTTTCAAAATTCACTTCACAACACATAAATCACATCCAGGGTTTGCAGAAATCGCTCTCAATAGATAACGAACAACGATAAAAGAGAGGCAAAAACTGTTCCGAGTCATAACAACCCATGATAACAAATGTATCAAACTCAGGCATTGCATTTTATCCCATCATTCGATCTTCTGAGCAAAGATACTGATGATATCCAGGGATATCGATCTTAGTTATCTATCTGCTCAATAAACAAAGTGCAATGTTCGCCATGGAGAAACATTTTTTCACTGTTTTTGTTGTAGCAACGCCCTCGCAACGTGAACAAACCCCGAAACACGCTGGCTATCTGGATCATCATTGAATGCTCAAATGAAAATATCTTTCCAGAGTGCTCTTTGATTAGGGATAATAACTTTGCATAAGCAAAGATAATATCCTGTGCTCAGATGATATTGCAATGCCTGATTCAAACTTGTATACAAGTGCGAAAAACAAAATCGGATAGGCAGCCCCCACAGAAAAATGGTGATCCTCGCTTTATTTTCGCTCCTTTTGTGTTGGTTTTTTTTTTGTTGGGGCGTAGGACCACTGCGTCCATTGAGTTGAACTTTTGTGGTATACCCCTTTTTGCTATTAACTGCGCATCTTGTAAGTTGATCACCATTTCTCAAGTAAACAACCTGAGGCGCGTCTGTTCCCAGTCCGACAAAAATGAATTAATAAAACTCACTACCTTTCCAGGATTTGCGTTCCAAATTTCACATGGTTGCATAAAGCCACTATTTAGAAATTTGGATCTACATTTGTACAATGCATAACAACTGCAAAGCAGATGTTCCGAGGTTTCACGTTCCATGCTACAGAAACGACAGATATCATTCTGAACCTGGCCAATATTTTTCAAATGATATCTACTCGGGCAGTGTCCGGTTATTAGGCCAGTAAAGGTACAAAGAGCCCTCTTATTGAGCTCCAAAATCTTGTTGGTTATTGAAACATTTGGAATTATAAATCTCTTTGATTAAGCACACTTTTTGACGACCATCCAGTTGGTCATCAACCTTTGTGCTTCCCAGGATTTCAATTCCATTTTTATGGTACAGTATGATATACCACAGAAAGGTTCTGGGCCAATGAACTGTATGTTTGAACCTTGTTTCGCAAGCTCGTCTGCCTTTTCATTACCTTCAATGCCACAGTGTCCTGGAACCCAGTATAGGTTTACGGAGTTCTCTTGGCACACCTTTCGCAATGAAAGAATGCATTCCCAGACAAGTTTTGACGTACATTTAAAGCTACTCAATGCTTTGAGTGCCGCTTGACTATCAGAGAAAATACAAATATTTGCATATCTATAATTCCTCTTAAGACAGACATTAACACATTTCATTATAGCAAAAATCTCCGCTTGAAACACTGTTGGATAGTTTCCCATTGCAACTGAGATCGCTACCCCAGGGCCGAAGATTCCTGCTCCCGTTTTTGTTCCAATTTTTGAGCCATCTGTAAAGAATTTTATGGAACCGTCACGAACAGTGGGACCTCCGACTTCCCAATCCATACGTGATGGCTCACATATATTATAAGGAATGTCATAGTTCTCCACAGGTTTCATCCAGTCTCCATTCATATTCATTACTGGCCCATATTGGAAATTTTGTGAAATACTCAAGTGGCCAACTAAGTCTCCTGGCTTGAATAATTTCAATCGTTTGAGTTTTTGCATATTCTTTTCCGCTTCTAACTGCACGAATTCATGCAATGGTAGCAGATTTAGAATTGCATCTAACGATTTTGAAGGAGTGCTACGCATCGCTCCCGTTATAGCAATGGACACTAACCTTTGCAGTTTTGTCAGCTTCTTCTGTGCAGTAGCCTCTTTTGTTTTTGGCCACCACACAAGAGCAGCATATGTCAGCTTTGGACGAATAATGGCAGTGTAATTATTCATTTTTGGTCTTAAACCCCATTTTCTTCCAAATGTTTTAGAGCATACCCAGAACGCACTGGTTGCCTTATCGATCGCATACTCAATTTGAGCATTCCAGTTCATTTTGGAATCCAGAATGACTCCCAGGTATTTGACCTGTACACTAAGTTGAATTTCTAGTCCTAGTAGCCTAAAAGCTGTTAGACTAAATTTCCTTCTCCTAGTGAATGGTACAATCACAATTTTAGATGGATTAATGCTAAGGCCCTCCTGAATACACCATAAATGCGTAAATTTTAGGGCCCATTGCATTCTCTCTGAAATGATATTGTCAAATCGCCCCCTCACTATGATGACTATATCATCGGCAAAGCCTACAACCTCGAAACCTTTTTCTTCTAAGCTTCTTAAAAGATCGTCTACCACTAAGGACCACATTAGTGGTGAGAGGACTCCTCCTTGAGGACAACCTTTCGTTGCCCATACTGTAATAGACGAACTTCCCAGCTCTGAAGAGATTTCCCTTTTTGCAAGCATGGTGTGAATCCATTTGATAATGTTCGTGTCAAAGTTTCTTTTCTTCATGGCACGATCCATTGACGAATAAGAAGCGTTATCGAATGCTCCTTCGATTTTTATAAATGAACAAAGCGCTATTTCCTTTGCCGATAGAGCTTTTTCCACCTTAGACACCACTGTATGAAGTGCCGAAATTGTCGACTTACTTACCAACACTTACTTGTGTTGGTTACTGCACAGCTGTGTAGAACGAGTTGAAATGCATCATCGGAGCCAGTGCTCCGCGCATTTGGAGCTTTCTAAAAGAAATTTATTATGGGGTACAGCAGCCGAATTCCGAAGCTCCAAGAAAAAAATAAAAAATTTCTTTATAAATAGAGATTTATAAATTCTCTTTCTCTTTCCAAAAATTTCTTCTCTTCATACCGTATTCCGATAGACTGAAGAGAAAGAAAAAACTAAAATTTCTTGTGAAGAAAAATATTAGTTCACAAATTTTCCACTAGATGTCTTTTGACAACTATTTGCATACCGATTGTTCAAAACATCATCATATCGAAAATAAAACTTGCTTTCGCTTATCGTTACCAAAATAATAAGGGGAAAAATGATAAATATTCAATCTAGTGATTAAAAAAAATGTGCAGTTACAGCATCATTGTTGTGATTTCCAACTATATGAAAATAACGAATGCTCTAACTTTATCACCTCGCATACACCGAACCATCAACATTTAACTTAGCTTTAGCTTAGCTTTAGCTTAGCTTTAGCTTCGCTTTAGCTTCGCTTTTAACTTAGCTTTAACAACTTTAGCTTAGCTTTAGCTTAGCTTTAGCTTAGCAACACTCTGCCAGCCCCAGCACAGCTTAGCCCTGTTAGCTTTAGCTTAGCTGGCACCAGCTTTAGCTTAGCTTTAGCAGCACAGCTGGCTTTGAGCTTTAGCTTTAACAGCAGGCTGAGCCCAGCAGCTTAAGCAACTTTAGCTTAGCAGGCTTAGCTAGCAGGCTTTAAACAGCTGAGCAGCTGACAGGCTGAGCAGGCTGAGCAGGCTGCAGGCAGGCTGAGGCAGGCTGAGGCAGGCAGGCTGAGCCAGGCTGAGCCTCAGGCTTCAGGCCTGCAGGCAGGCAGCTCAGCCCTGTTAGCTGAGCAGGCTGAGCAGGCTGAGGCGGCTGAGCTGACCCAGGCTGCCGGGCTGTTCGCACCCAGCCCCGGGCTGGGCCAGCTGACGGGGCTGTGGCTGTTGAGCCAGGCTGACCCGGCTGGGCTGCGGGCTTTAGGCAGGCTGGCTGGGGCGGGCACGTTCCAGGGCCCCAGGAGCTCGCAGGGCTGAGCCAGGCGGGCTGGGGCCCAGCTGGGCCCTGGGCTGAGGCTGGGGGCTGCAGCGGCTTGCCCAGCGGGCTGAACCAGGACTGAAGCGAAACCACCCAGGCTGAAGCAGCTTTAGCTGAGGCAAAACTTTGAGGCTCCTGAAACCCCAGGCACTGACCCAGCTGTTGAACCCAGGCTGAGCTGCCTGACAACCCCGTGGCTGGTGAGCGCACGAGCAGGGACGCTGAAACCTGTCAAAGCTGGCAGCTGCTGGAGCCAGGCACAGGCGGGCACTGAGCAGGCTTTGAGCTGGTCTGAGCCAAACAGCTCCTGGTGAGCACCACTCCTGAAGCCAAGCTGTAGCACACCTGCACACTGAGCACCAGGCAGCTCAACTGAGCAGGCTGGAGCCCTGAGCTCCTGAGGCTTCCTCAGCTGAGCCAGCAGCACTGAGCAGGCTGTTCCAGGCCCCAGGCAGGCTGAGCGGCTGAGCAGGCTGAGCCAGGCACCTGAGCCCAGGCTGGGCGAGCTGAGTGGGCACAGGCCAGGCTGAGGCCCAGCTCAGGCACAGCCACTGGGCTGAGACCAGGCTGGAGGCAGGCTGAGCCCAGGCTGAGCCAGGCTGAGCGGGCGGGGCACCAGGCTGTTCCAGGCCCCTGAGCGGGGCTAAACCCACCCTGGTGAGCAGGCCCAGGCTGTTAGCTTCCCACCCGGGCAGGCCACCTGAGACGCAGCCCAGGCTGAGGCTTCACTCCAGGCTGTTCAGGCAGGCTGAGCCAGGGCTGGGGCCCTGGGCGCGGACACTTAGACGGGCTGAGCAGCTCTGAGCACCCCAGCTGGGGCTGAGCCACTGGGGCAGCTGACAGCCCCAGCTTAGCAGGGCTTAGCCTTTAGCTTCAGCTGGGAGCTTAGCTTTGGGCCTTTACTTAGCTTAGCTTAGCTTAGCCTAGCTTAGCTTTAGCTTAGCTTTAGCTAGCTTTGTAGCTGAAGCTTTGGCTTAGCTTTAAGCTTAGCTTTAAGCAACAGCTTTAGCTTAGCTTTATTAGCTTAACTGCTTTAAGCTTTAGCTTAACTTTAACTAGCTTAGCTTTAGCTTAACTTTAGCTTTAGCTTAGCTTTAGCTTAGCTTTAGCTTAGCTTTAGCTTAGCTTTAGCTTAGCTTTAGCTTAGCTTTAGCTTAGCTTTAGCTTAGCTTTAGCTTAGCTTTAGCTTTTGAAATCTGCGTACTTTTTATTATGATAGTTGATTGTGTACATATGTGTCATGATATTTGAATAATTCGGATGTTTTGGAATGTTTGTCTTGAAAAAATGTAAAATAATCAATCAAACACGATTCTTCTTCTTTCTCAATGGCTCTACATTCCATCTGCAACTTGGCCTGATTTTAAACTTAGCGTTCTATTAGCATTTCCACAATTATTTATTGAAATCTTTTCCATGCTTGCCATTGCTTGAGTATATATTTTGAGTATTTATTAAGTACAATGGATGCATACCCAGGGAACCGAGAACATTTTCACATTATTTTCCACACATTATGAGATTGGAGACTCAATTATACCGTCAAATTTCATCCCAGAAAAATCTCTTATCGAATTTCTCCCACCAAAAGTTGGAAGAAATTTAAATTCTCGTTTTCTTTTTCATCTGTCAAAAAATTTCTTCCACACTTTCGTCGGAATTCCAAAATAAGAAAATTTTGAAAATCTCTTCGAGAATCTCTTTTCTTACAAGAGATTTTTGACCGGAATTCGGCTGCAGCTTCCCGAATCAGTTCTTTATCATGACAGCTTGCGAAAAAAAGTCTCTCGCGGTATGCTATATATCGTATATGTATACAGAAATGATAAGTGAGAGACTTGCTCTTTCTCTTTAGGATTCAATCCCTGAGCACATCACATTTTTACTATAATTATAATTATATTTGAAAAACTAACGCGATTTCTTATAGGTTGATATAGGTTTATTTCGAACAACGTCTAAATTATCCTTGTCCGTATTCCAAACTGTTAACATGGCTTGCAGTATCCTCAAGGGTTGCCGACCTACATTTTTATTTAAAAAATGCTTGAAAGAACTTTCACTGTGAAATTCAACTCTTTTGTTTGTTAAACTAGGTATATCGAAAGGATAAATTATGACAAACATAAAATAAAACTGCAATAAAAACTATAATGTTGTAATTATATTTCTAATAATATTTCAGTTGTTCCTACATAAATACAAAACATTGAAGAATTCGGCATCACTGCAATCATATCGTTACGTATACACACGAGTAATAGTGTGCGTAGTTTATGTTGGAAATACAGTCCCATCCCGATTTTGGCAACACTCGTTTTTGTCTACCCCCGATTTTGGCAACACCCGTTTTTGGCAACATTTTCTTCCCGATTTTGGCAACAACCTCAAAAATATTTTTTTATTACTTTTTAGAGTTAAATCCTTTTTATAATTATGTAATAGGATAAACAAAACCAAAAGTGAATGTCATTAAGGTTTATATGCGTACTATGGGCTTTGAACGAATAGTTTCACTGAATTAATGAACCACCACTCATATGACCGCTCATTGCAAACAATGTCTATTAAAACTTTTCTGCTCTTTTTATTCACGTTTTCCATGCCCGTATTCACACTACCCTAATCTAACCAGCCCACCGTAGAATGTCGTATTTTTTGGCATTTCATTGATTTTGTCCTTATCTACGACAACACCTGTCCTTATCCTGACTAACACCATTGTACATAGTACAACTCCTATTAAGCCAAGTCCGCTGTTTACATCACAATGCAACCGATACTGCATAAGTGATCCAGGAACAAGCAACCCCCGTAGGTTTAATTGCTAGTGATTGGCACATTCGATTTTCTAAATGCGCTGTTTAGCCTGAAACTACTGTTTCCTGAATCGTCAACAATCAATAGCCAGACCAAGATGCTAGAGACTCTCCGGCAATCCCAGGGTCGGCTGACTACTGGGTAATCAAGGGGTTTTCACGGTAAACAAAAACTAACAACACAGGAACTTTCACTTTTCTTGTATAATTTATTGGTTCCTAATTGTGGCGTGTGCGTGTTGTTCTGTGTAATCAAATTATGTGTTAATTTTTTAAGTGTAACCTAATTCTAAAGATGGTACCGGTACATACCGCTGCTGCTGTTGATGACGGGGCCGAAATAACCGCCACAGCGACTCCAGTCCAACTGTGCGGCCAGAAATCTCGCCAGAATAGCGAGACAATCTTTGTCCGACGGGGCCAGCGGGCGTTGCTGGACGATGGTGGGTAGGCGTCTTCCCTCGTATGCGCGATCGGCCGGCCGTGGCATAGCCACCTTGGACGGCCGAGAGGGTAACTCCTCCTTGACGATTAGGGCTCTACGGCCCGAGGAATCTTCCGAAGAAGGACGACAGAATCATTTACGTTTTAGGCGCGGAAGCCTGATGGCTTCACGGGCCGAACCGTGTGCTGGACGGAAAGCAGTTCAAAAGATGTAGAAAAAGAGGTCCTAAAGGACAAGCTGGTATTAAGACCGGGTTTTGCAGTGCACAACGTTGAGTTACCTGAACACTTTCCCCCAATGTGTAATCAAGCTCCTGCTAGGAAAAAGGGGGAGGGGGGGGGGTTGGTCACTGCACTTAAAACACGTCTACAGCACACGGACGCCTGATATTAAAGAGGCCGAAGTTGGGCAATGGCTTCTCTTTTAAAACAAATTCCCTTCATAATTCTCCCGCTATTTTGCATTTTGCTTTCATCCAACATGACATTTGCAGAATCATGATGCCATGTTGGATATTTAGCAGCCTTATGTTTAGACAACCCTAACGCTTCTGTGGTAGCTCTGCTGTTTTTACACGAGAAACGTGAAGGCTCCGATACAAACAACAATAAACCTAAACAAAAATCTACAATTTGTAACCAAACGGTTACAAGCCATCAAGTCGTTTTGCTCATTGCGCGCCTCTTTTCTGGTATCAGCCGAGAAACCGTAATTTTATCATTTTATCTGTCTTTCTGCTAAATTCCCGTATAGAAAATAAGCAACAATTTTATTTCAAAGAGTCTTAATTTTTGAAAAATTACGCAAATTTGTTTAGCGATTAATATCAGAATACTGTTGGCTTTTCCATTTTCCTGATGTGTCAATTGCATAACGAGCCTTTTGATTCCAGCATGTTCGCCAACAGTTCAACAGTAATGATAAGAGTTTGGTAATATGCAACCGTAAGGCTCTCGAGCAGGCGTTGATTTAAATCAGATCATGAGAAAAATCGGGTAAATCTAAGCCTACTTGATGCTCTGCCGCGGGGCAAGTTATGAGCTTCCTAAGATCTTTGAAATTGAATGTTCGATAATTAATCGTTCATTGATCTTCAACGCTCACCAATGGGTGATTGAGTGAAGCGAATCACTTGGTAACACAACAATGAGCGACGTTCCGGTGCGCTGATAGAAGAAGTCACTCAAGCATTCCAAAAATGAAGACCTCCATGAGTTTGGAACACTAGTACACTAAATGGGAGGCGTTGGGGGCGAATAAATAAGAACACACGATGAGGTTTGATTGTTTGGTTTCATTGTACTAGAGGAAGCAGGGTACGAATTCAAAAATCGTTGCTAACATGGATACTTCACCACGGCTTGGCTTGTTAGACGGTGTTGCTCATTTGCTATGGATGTAGCATAGATTGCAATAGATCAATGCTCACAATGCTCACTCACACTTCCAATGCCTGCTCTCGCGTGTTCTGTTTGTGATGGCGAAGTATCAGAAGTGGAGTACCTCCTGTGAAGTTCCCATGAGATCGCTGGTGTAATTCTAGCTGCTTCGATAGGCGAGTGATGCGTCACATGTGGTTTTATTATTATTTATTCAGCCTAAGGCCGGAGTGGCCTCTGCGGTACATAACAGTCGTCTCCGTCTACTGCTGTACGTTACCAGTCACGCAGTCTACGGAGGGTCCGTAAATCGTCTTCCACCTGATCGATCCATCTTGATCGCTGCACACCTCGCGCGCCTTATTGTGCCTGTCGGATCGTTGTAGAGAACCATTTTTACTTGCTCGTTGGTCCTCCACAAGCATTGTCCAGATCTCGTACGTACGCAACGTTGCATCTCCGAATTTGTCTGCTGATATCGTTATCGGAGGTCAAGTGAGCCCAAGTCACGAATTCTTCAACCACCTTGATTTTGTCGAATAGCCGTTGTCTTCTCTTGAGCCCACTTCGTCTTCAACGTGTTAATCACTTTCATGGAGAACTGGAGTGCGATGAGCTGCAGCGAGCACCAGTAGGTTGACTGCTATCGAGTGTCAGAGGTGGCATGCCGCAAATGGTCTTCCAGCTTCCACTTGGCCACACTATCACTCGTCGTGCGAGGTGCACATAGTGCGCATAGATCAATCATTGCCGCCTGAAATATTCCTGGGTTGAGTGCTAGGAGACCGACTAGTGCAAAGGGATTTGGTTTTAGTGAGTCGAGTGTAGTTAACCCATACTCACACTACATTGGATACGCTTGACCAATGTGCAGAATGGAGATTTACCATTTTACCATTTTCTAAAACAATGGAACGTCTTATGCCTTGCGCTCGTTTTTTTCCATAATGTCAGCGAAAATTGTGCACAGAACTTTACTCTTAATCACACCGACCACAAGAAAGTTTGCCTCCATAAAAATTCATTATATAAGAATTCGAAATTTGTAGCACATTTAGTCATCTTGTATCCGTCGGATCGCTATTTGATTTATATAGTGAGTTATGATAAAAACAAGCATTTTCGGTGGACTAAAACTTATATGAGATGTCAGATTGAAATCAGCACTTCAATGGACTACTATAGAAACGTTTTTTTATTACTACATTTTTTGTAAGGACATGGCCGACGCTATTATTAATTTCAAATATTATTTATTATTGAATTTGTATTATGAAATTGGCTAATTAGTTACATTATGTTTTGATTACCATTCTTGAGTTTGTTTCAATTTTGTTTGAGCTACAATCTCCGAGTTATGAATAACATCGCAAAAATGACAATTATGATGCACGTGCATCACTTAAACATGCTCCACATTCTTTATAGTAACATATTCTAAGTATTTAGCTTCAATCAAGTAAATAAAAAAAATTGAAATTTTGTATGAAATTTTTTTCCAGTTTTTGGCAACATCTCCATTTGCCAACATTAAAATCCAGTCGTGTTGCCAAAATCGGGAAGGGACTGTAATATTAATGAAATAGGTACAGGCATAGGTTTAACTGTTTTTGAATGGGTGCATAGTGGTGATGATGTTTTTCAGTTAAATACTTCATTAACGTGATATTAATTACATTTTTGAAGTCACCAAATTGTTCTCAATTAAATATTATGTGAACGCACGGTTCCTGATAATTGGGTGAGAAATCAATGTACTTTATGTGCACATTGTCTTATTGTTATTGATATAGGAACAGATACCCTATGTGTAAAAATTATTTGGGGAAATGTTCCCATCTCCATCTCACTGTATGTAAATTCATCTCATCTTAAAACAAAGATATAAAACATCAATTTCATCGAATATTTTCGTTAACATGCGTGCTCACTGCTGAAAAAATCACAAAAATAATAAACAAACCAATTTTTTTTATCTTTTCGATTTTTCCCACTGTGCACTACTTTTGACGAATAAAACGCGAGAAAATAACGAAACGCAATGACCGATCGACCGATCGATAGATTTTAATAGCGAAAAATTTGACCGCATTCCGCATCGAATTCAACCTGTTGCAAACAAATCGAATAATGCTGAGTATCAAAAAGTGTGTCTCACTTTTTTTACACTCAGTCGGTTGATCCCATTTCCCGGGATATGACCCCCCCCCCCCCCCCCTCAGGCTTACTAATAGTTTTTATGATCACACACAATTTTTATTTGCATTGAACGCCCAACGCAAAGGGGAATTCGCTCACAAAGAAATCACAAGGCTAAAGTACTGACTGATACTTCTACCAGCAACTGCAGCTCTCTTATATTTAAACAACAAGTATCTACAATTTATCGCTAGCTAACAATATTCCTTGATATTACAAAAGAGCAGATACATCTAACTGGCGCATTATTCCTACTTATCTTTCGTCTACATCGGAGTCGCACACTATCCGATACATATTTCTGCATTTCTCTACACAGCCTGAAATATTTTGTAAATTTACATTCATTTTGATGCACATATTTGGAGCATAAAAAAGGACGCAAAAATAAACGTTTTAATTTTAAATCTTAAATGATTTAATTCATTGATTGATGTGAAAATAGTTTTAATACATCAAATAAAGTTTATATTTGCATTTCTATTTTATTTTACGCGTAAGGGGTCGTTCAAAAATGATGTCACAGGTTTTAGGGGGAAGGAGGTCTAAGATTTTGTGACAGTACATGTACTAGGTATACAAAAAAGCTAGACAGAGGAGGGAAAGGGGTCTAGAAATTCCAAAAAGTAGTGGACGTCATATTTGAATCGCCCCTAGTTTAATTTCCATTACATAGTGCGCACGCCCCCCGTTAATCTCCTCGGTCCTCCTAACACCGAGCTAGTCATCTGAGCTCTTCGTCCCCTATGTTTATGTTTTGCTCCGAGTTCCTTCAGGACTTCTACTGACCAGCTCTGAATGTTTTGAATTAAAAGCTGGTCTTAGACTTTTGCTGACCTGCCCCGATAAATGCGGTACGACGCTACCCATGATTAACGCAGTCAAATCATGATCCCACCGCGCTACGCGACTGTTACAGCCGATTCATGGATCCCGTACAGCGACTACGTGAAAGATTAGTTACCGTCGTAGAGGGTGACAATGGGTCACTGTTTCAACTACATAGAATACTTGTAGAATAGATTTAATGTATCTGAGGAAAAGTAAACTGAATTATAAGAAACCTTTTTGAACGATTTTGTCATCCGACCTTCAGACTGTCGGTGAAGGCGCTGATCCATTCTCACCCCCAGACCAAATGTCCCCCCGACGACGGTACTTAATTAATCTTTGATGAAGTCTTTGGGACTAGTTTATCGATACTAAGTTCAAGATCTGGAACCATTCCTGGGTCTATCGTTAATGAATAGGGGGAGCTGTAACTGCTGGTAGAAGTATCAGTCATAACCTGCAATGAAGTATAGTCTACAGCGAGGTGTCTGACACTACCTACCCGAGTAGACGAAAATAGCTCAATAATATCAAATGTTGATAAGATAGCAAAATGAGATATGGACATGATTGATATAAGAGATTGTGGGCAGCAGGGACTATGTCCAAGGGCTTGACGATCCCTCCCCAGGCCATCTGCGAGTTGTGGGGCTTGCCTAGGATGTGGTGGGGTTTGACAGTGGGCCCTGTTAAACCTCTATAAAAAGCTGCATGTATCCGCAAGTAGGCCCCACCAAAGCGACCGTGTGCCGCTCAAAGCGCACAAGCCCAAGTCCTGGTATTAGGTGGGACGCTAAACAGCCCTGACACGACGGCCCTCCGACGAGACAGGAGGTTTGCGCTGGCCCAATAAGCCGCCTAGAAAACCAATCATTACGAACAATATAAGAGATAATGCGACTCGATATAATCGGCAAAGACCTAGGCGACGAATACAGGATCACGATTGGAAGCTTGGAACATGGAATTGCAAGTCGCTAGGTTTCGCAGGTTGCGACAGGATGATCTACGATGAATTACATCCCCGCAACTTCGACGTCGTGGCGCTGCAGGAGATTTGCTGGACAGGACAGAAAGTGTGGAAAAGCGGGCATCGAGCGGCTACCTTCTACCAAAGCTGTGGCACCACCAACGAGCTGGGAACCGGCTTCATAGTGCTGGGAAAGATGCGCCAACGCGTGATTGGGTGGCAGCCAATCAACGCAAGGATGTGCAAGCTGAGGATTAAAGGCCGTTTCTTCAACTATAGCATCATCAACGTGCACTGCCCACACGAAGGGAGACCCGACGACGAGAAAGAAGCGTTCTACGCACAGCTGGAGCAGACATACGATGGATGCCCACTGCGGGACGTCAAAATCGTCATCGGTGACATGAAGGCACAGGTAGGAAGGAAGGAAATGTGTAGACCGGTCATCGGACCGGATAGTCTGCACACCGTATCGAATGACAACGGCCAACGATGCATAAACTTCGCAGCCTCCCGCGGAATGGTAGTCCGAAGCACCTTCTTTCCCCGCAAAAATATCCACAAGGCCACATGGAGATCACCTAACCAAGAAACGGAAAACCAAATCGACCACGTTCTAATCGACGGTAAATTCTTCTCCGACATCACGAACGTACGCACTTACCGCAGTGCGAATATTGAATCCGACCACTACCTCGTTGCAGTATGCCTGCGCTCAAAACTCTCGACGGTGTACAACACGCGTCGAAGTCGGACGCCGCGGCTTAACATTGGGCGGCTACAAGATGGTAGACTAGCCCAAGAATACGCGCAGCAGCTGGAAGTGGCACTTCCATCGGAAGAGCAGCTAGGCGCAGCGTCTCTTGAAGATGGCTGGAGAGATATTCGATCCGCCATTGGTAGCACCGCAACCGCTGCACTTGGCACGGTGCCCCCGGATCAGAGAAACGACTGGTATGACGGCGAATGTTAGCAGTTAGTGGAAGAGAAGAATGCAGCATGGGCGAGATTGCGGCAACACTACACGACGGCGAACGAGGTACGTTATAAACGGGCGCGGAACAGACAAAACTCGATTTTCCGGAGGAAAAAGCGCCAGCAGGAAGATCGAGACCGTGAAGAAACGGAGCAACTGTACCGCGCTAATAACACACGAAAGTTCTATGAGAAGTTAAACCGTTAACGTAAGGGCCACGTGCCACAGCCTGATATGTGTAAGGACATAAACGGGAACCTTCTTACGAACGAGCGTGAGGTGATCCGAAGGTGGCGGCAGCACTACGAAGAACACCTGAATGGCGATGTGGCAAACGAAGATGGCGGTATGGTGATGGACCTGGGAGAACGCGCGCAGGACATAATTCTACCGGCTCCGGATCTCCAGGAAATCCAGGAGGAGATTGGCCGGCTGAAGAACAACAAAGCCCCTGGGGTTGACCAACTACCAGGAGAGCTATTTAAACACGGTGGTGAGGCACTGGCTAGAGCGCTGCACTGGGTCATTACAAAGATTTGGGAGGAGGAAGTTTTGCCGCAGGAGTGGATGGAAGGTGTCGTGTGTCCCATCTACAAAAAGAGCGATAAGCTGGATTGCAGCAACTACCGCGCAATCACATTGCTGAACGCCGCCTACAAGGTACTCTCCCAAATTTTATGCCGTCGACTAGCACCAACTGCAAGGGAGTTCGTGGGGCAGTACCAGGCGGGTTTTATGGGCGAACGCTCCACCACGGACCAGGTGTTCGCCATTCGCCAAGTACTGCAGAAATGCCGCGAATACAACGTGCCCACACATCATCTATTCATCGACTTCAAAGCCGCATATGGTACAATCGATCGGGACCAGCTATGGCAGCTAATGCACGAACACGGTTTTCCGGATAAACTGACACGGTTGATCAAAGCGACGATGGATCGGGTGATGTGCGTAGTTCGAGTTTCAGGGGCATTCTCGAGTCCCTTCGAAACCCGCAGAGGGTTACGGCAAGGTGATGGTCTTTCGTGTTTGCTATTCAACATCGCTTTGCGTAATACGAAGAGCAGGGATTAACACGAGTGGTACAATTTTCAATAAGTCCGTCCAGCTATTTGGTTTCGCCGACGACATAGATATTATGGCACGTAACTTTGAGAAGATGGAGGAAGCCTACATCAGACTGAAGAGGGAAGCTAAGCGGATCGGACTAGTCATCAACACGTCGAAGACGAAGTAATGATAGGAAGAGGTTCAAGAGAAGAGCTACCCACCGCGAGTTTGCATCGGTGGTGACGAAATCGAGGTGGTAGAAGAATTTGTGTACTTGGGCTCACTGGTGACTGCCGAAAATGACACCAGCAGAGAAATTCGGAGACGCATAGTGGCTGGAAATCGTACGTACTTTGGACTCCGCAAGATGCTCCGATCGAACAGAGTTCGCCGCCGTACCAAACTGACAATCTACAAAACGCTAATTAGACCGGTAGTCCTCTACGGACACGAGACCTGGACGATGCTCGTGGAGGACCAACGCGCACTTGGAGTTTTCGAAAGGAAAGTGCTGCGTACCATCTATGGTGGGGTGCAGATGGCGGACGGTACGTGGAGGAGGCGAATGAACCACGAATTGCATCAGCTCAAATATACTCTATTACCAATATAGTCCACTTTGGCTGATTTCGAAAGACAACACAGTAGCGCCGCGGTGTCACAAAAGGCAAGCAATGTAGTGCGAGGACATAACGAGGGGTGCTCAAACGTATGATGCAATATGCAGTATGACATGTCTAAATAATGTGTTAGAAATCATCATATGATTGCATTTTGATATCTGAGTTTGCAAATAAAATATTGAAAAATGTAATTCAAATTGGTAAAAATTGTTATATTACTGTAATTTTTCCAATCATTACACCCCTTGGCTATCGTTTTCAGACGTTAGTTGCCTTTTGTGGCGCAAGATGGTGTAATTGTGCTGTCCGCTGCCTAATGTATGGGGATTCTCGAAGTGGACTATATTGTTAATCTACTATATTTGATCAGCTGTTGGGAGAACCATCCATCGTTCACACCGCGAAAATCGGACGACTGCGATGGGCCGGGCACGTAGCCAGAATGTCGGACAGTAACCCGGTGAAAATGGTTCTCGACAACGATCCGACGGGCACAAGAAGGCGAGGTGCGCAGCGGGCAAGGTGGATCGATCAGGTGGAAGATGACTTGCGGACCCTCCGTAGACTGCGTGGCTGGCGACGTGTTGCCATGGACCGAGCCGAATGGAGAAGACTCTTACATACCGCACAGGCCACTTCGGCCTTAGTCTGAATAAATAAAATAATAATGATATAAGATATAAAAGATCAGACGACAATATCAATATTTTGCACTAAAATATCATGAGGATATCAAGATATGTTATTTGTAATAAGTGATCGATATTAAGTGCCATTAGTTTGTTCTTATCCATATCATATCTTGATATTTAAATGATATTTAGGTGCAAATTTTTGATATTGTTGCTTGTTCTTTTATCTCTTATATCAATCAAGTCCATATCAAGTTTTGTTATTCTGTTCATGGCTTCTGCCCGGGTAGTATTGCCACAGAAAATACGCTGCTTGAATGAAAACATAGAAATGGTCCACATCCAAAATAAAATAGAAACAATCAAGCCTACTTCGACGGACAGCGAACGCGTCTTTTCAATTTTGGCGAACATTTCTCGCGCTTAGTTTCATAGGGGCGTAACTGTATTGATCGATTTCTCTTAATCGATTTTATATTTTGTTAATAACTCAATTGTTTCAAAAGCTACAACCGTGATTATTGATTCTGGTGCAAGATACATTCATCCTTTATCGCACCAAACCATTGAATCATCGACAAACTAGTGCAATTCGCTAAAATAATAATAAAAAAAGACGAAAAGATATCGATCAATACAGTTACGCCCCTATGAAACTAAGTGCGAGATTTGTTCCAGAAACCCTACACGGAACCGTGAAACAACACTTAACGGTTCCTTTCACTCAAATCCGCCCTTGCGTGGAAGAAGCCAAAAACAAGTAAAATGCGAAAAAATCCGGTGAGTACTTTGCCTTTACTCCCGTGTTGAACTTTCACCCACTATGAAGTTTCACCAACTCAAATTTATGTTATTTTCACTCACTCGAGACTATAGTGAAAACAACTCAAATTTGGCTTCTTTCACGGAACTGCACACGTTGAGTCGATGCAGCTCTCTTTGTTTATAATATCATTCATGAGAGGGAGTGAGAAAACTACCTAATATTGAGTTAAAAATTTGAACTTCGTACTCAAAGTTGAGTTCTTTAAACTTTTTTTTAGGTTCTTTATTTTTTCCGTGTACTTCCCTATACAAACGCAAATACTATTTGCTTTTTGAAATCAAGCCAAGGATCGATTTAAATTGAAAGTGAATTTAGTTTCAATTTGAATTCTGTATCATCTGCCCTCCTTAGCCGTGCGGTAAGACGCGCGGCTACAAAGCAAGACCATGCTGAGGGTGGCTGGGTTCGATTCCCGGTGCCGGTCTAGGCAATTTTCGGATTGGAAATTGTCTCGATTTCCTTGGGCATAAAAGTATCATCGTGCTAGCCTCATGATATACGAATGCAAAAATGGTAACCTGGCTTAGAAACCTCGCAGTTAATAACTGTGGAAGTGCTTAATGAACACTAAGCTGCGAGGCGGCTCTGTCCCAGTGTGGGGATGTAATGCCAATAAGAAGAAGAAGATCATCTGGCCTTTCTTAAATATGAACTTCAGCCCTAAACTCCGAAACAAACTTTTTCAAAACAAAAATATAATGTTTTCAAAACATCTCAAATTCCCGGGATCCCTTCTTCACAAAATTTAGAGGTCACATGCGGCTGAGTTGTGAAATGTACAGAATTTTCACTCATACTTAACCAAGCTTCTCAAACAATATTTTTTCCGGATAGATTGGTTGACAACTCGTAAGCACCGGCTCGCTGGGTAATTTAATTTTGCGCTGCTTATTTCTGCTTCTCGTGAATTCTCCGGATAACTTTTTTCAATCACATAAACAAAAAATTAGGGACGTGACGGGACTCGAACCCAATACAGTTTTGAAATTGTTTAGAGCATCAGATGCAATCAATTTGGACAGGGTCCCTTTTTAAAGCCCCAGAACCAGACCATTTCATCTAGCTGGAAACAGTCAAATCTACTGTTTTTTTATGAGTCATTTATAGAATTATCTGACATTATAGAAGCAGTATAAGCGAACAAAAAATATTTTTACACGCTATTTTTATAAAACACGATTTCTGTTACAGCCAATTCGTTTATAAATACTTGTGAAATTTGCTACAAGAAAATCGATTAAGAAAGTAATGTTTCAGCTTTCCGGACTTTTATTTAATGGGACTTGCGTTCAACTTTTTGAATGATGACTGGACTGGTTGCTTTATGCTTTATTAATGCTTTATTGAACGAGAAAAACAAAAAAAATAAGTTGTAATTAATGTAAAAGAAAGTCATTGTAAACGATTTGACTCATTTTCGACTTACGGACTTTAAACGCCATTTAATTCCATCCAAGTCCTTTCTGAGCTCAGCCCCAGCTCCAGTGATCTTCGCTGAACGCCAAAGGTCATGGGAGCTTCTTCGCTCGATTTCCCTTTGCAAGCATCAATAAATTCATTGGTGGTGTGCCTAATGTAGGTACGGTTTGCATTGCAGCGCCAGGCCAGCCACCACCGATAGGTAATAAGTGAACTCGTGCACGGTGCTGCTGCAATTGCTGAGCAGTGCGCTCAGCCCCGCTCTGGAGATGACTCGGGGAAGCAATTTAGCACTGAAATACAGTTACGATGACGAGTTTGTTGGATTCTCACGATTTCTTTCCAGTTCCGACGGTGCCGACAGCTAAAGGTTGGGAAATCTAACTACATACGGACTCACTCTAGGGTTCCGGAAAATATGGTTTGCGGTATGTTAATAGGTAGTTAATGGGTCGAATGATGGGCAAGTCCCAATTTGAGAATAAGAATAAGTCTAGAATAAGTCTGCCGCGCAAGCAATCGAGTTAGTTTACAAAATATTTTATTTTATCAAAATTGATCAAAGCTTTGAAAACCATGGAATCTTTTTTTTTTGTTCGTTTTGTTTTTGTACAATTATTACATCTATTGTTTTAGTAAGGTCTGAGATAGCTTAAATCGACAAAGCCTAAGAAGGTGAATTCATAGAGTATCATTGTGCACACTATACAAATTCATGCAGATGATTAGCATCGATAATTTCCAAATAATAGTTGCGGAAGAATATCTCTAAACATAAAAAATAAACTTTCACTCAAACGTAAGTCAAACAAAAATGTAAATGTAAGTATAATCTCGATCAACCCACATACATATAGTTATCGACAGCAATTATCGAGCAGCAGTGGCAGCAGCTTCAACATGTCAAATTTTGACAGATTCAGTTGATCCCACATGCATGCACAATTCACTACCCACGAGTACTACAATGTTTGCACGAAACGCTATAAATCAAATCAAGACCAATTAAAGAATCATTTGTAGCTCAATCACTCTCGCCTCACCAGTGCTTCCACTGTTTTTAGAGTCAATTTATCAGCTGAAGATATCTCACCGTCTTCGTCGCACAGACTTTCATTCGCACAATTCAGATGGCAAAAATAAGCATTCGTAAACAACAAAATTTTAAAGGTTACTTATACCTATGATAATAATATTTGTAATATTATTTTGCTTCGTATATATTACAACTCTTAGATTTGGAAAGAAAAAATTCAAACCAAACTTTAAATAAATTTAAATATTACCAAGCAAGAGGTGGTACTTTTTATTTCTTGCCTGTCAGAAGAAAATCTCTCGGGCTGAAAAATTTTACCATTTAGTCAAGACATAGTGTATCAATGTGATACGTGATAATTGTTGAAGTAGACCTCCAGCAATTTATTTTTTGTGACCAAATGTTTTAAAATTTTTACTGAACATTCTTTGCATATGAGAGGATTTTGTGACTTATTTTAATAAAATCAACGAAACTCTCTTTACAATAATTAGATCCAGGATTCAAGCTGACTAACATTTTTTTTTAATGTAGAAGTATGTTTAGCACAATTTAGTGCATCTGTTGAAATATCACAAAATATAAAATTCAGCGTTCTTGTGTTTTGTAACCAATTACAACTATTTTTGTATATTTTTTCCGCAAGATTGAAGAATCATCTCACCGTACACCTTTCGGCAAGCATTACATATATGAACAGAGGCGAACTCGCACAAATCCATATTCATACGAGCGGCCCATCCACACGTAGCTTAAAACAAAGACCTTCAGCACGACGTTCGTTTAATTGACAGGTAATGAAAACCAATTTCACCAATAAAAACGAGTGAGCGGGCGAAAATAACACCAGTCAGTCATCAGATAAAGGGTAGCCATCGTACCACAGTGAGGCGCAGTAGCAGATCGCGGTGCGGAATAAATAAAAACAACTTCACGGTTGGTACTCTACCTACACACCTCTTACCGTACCTTAGCCTTAGTTCAATCTCGGCGGCACACAGATTGCAACCACCAAGTGATCCAAGTCCAAGTTTCGAGCGCGTGGGAACCAAACTCTTCGCTCATGTACACAAACTAATCATCTTACATAATCATTGGTCGGGTCGGATCGTCCGTCGGGGGCTGTTTTACGGGGTAGTCTTTGATCAGGTAGTCTCACTCTCCCTGCCGTGTGTATCTATCGTCTGGTGGAACAAGTTCGAATGAACTGCGTCCAAGCTGCAAATATCGCGACTTGCCATCAATTATCGGACGAGAGAGACCTCTCCTAGATCTCCAACTCGTGTCGTCGTGGTGCAGCGACTACGTCAAAAGTTGAGTCATATACATTCGCACACAATCAGACGGGATCATGCGGATGAGGATCTGGCTGTTTGACACAAAACAGATCCCAAACGACCGAGATCGATTTGATATTGTTTGAAATTGCACGATCGTGGTAAAGATCGTTACCCAAGTTGACGCGGCTGGTAAATTTCATATTGATTCCTGGAAGTCGAACTGAGCGATTATGTTGGATTGCGGCTCTGCTTAGCGCCATGGGAAAAGATCTAGTCGGATGGCACTTTCGGTTTATGGATGCTTAGTGAAATTATTCAAAAAGCACCCAAATACGTCGTGAAGTGGAGACACGCTCGCACGGAATATTATGACAACGAAGACGGGTTTGAAAATGTCCCGGGGCTGCACGAGCTCTCTAGTGGAGCGAGAAGACGAAGTTCGAAAATCAATCACTTCACAGATTGCACCTCTAACTCGTTCATTAAAGTATTTTCCCATGCATATATTTCGCTAGCTAACTGACGACGGCGGGCTCCGCCATCTTTCTCCGTTCTCCTATTCAGTGCCAGGTCCTCAATCTGTAGGTTATTACGTGGAGAATACAATTTTCACAGTGGAGTGTTACTCCTGCAAAAGTTTAAGCGATTTTTTTTTACACCAAGTTGTAAGATGTAAGGTTTCCAGTAGAAATTATTTTCTCATTATCTAATTTCCCGATTAGAAGTACCTGCATAACTTTTGCATATCGCCATCTGGTTTGCGATTTGCCCAAGTCAAAGTGAAGTTTACACACTAAGTTTTTCTTTTTCAAGCTCGGAAAAATCGGGCACCGCCGTTGCTCAGTAAGTTTAAAAATTGAACTTCGCCAAAAAAGTCGTTTATTACTGATTGTTATCAACCAAACAAACTTTCGTTTTGGATTTCAAAGCCGCGCTCCAAATTATTGCAAAAATTTCTTCACTGTCGATCATAAGGGATCCCAAACTTCAGTTAATTTTTGGTTGCATCTTGAAGCGCGGTCCGGGAAAGAAATTATTGAGATTTTTCTAAACTGACCAATTCCTTCTGGAACAAACATCTCCAGGACTCCAAACAAACTTTCGTTTTGGATTTCAAAGCCGCGTTCCAATTTTTTTCAAAAATTTCTTCACTACTGATCATAAGGGATCCCAAACTTCAGTTAATTTTTGGTTGCATCTTGAAGCGCGGTATGGGAAATAAATTGTTGAGATTTTTCTAAACGGACCAATTTCTTTTGGACTCTATCTCCAGGACTCCAAACAAACTTTCGTTTTGGATTTCAAAGCCGCGTTCCATTTTTTTTTTATTTCTTCACTATCAATCATAAGGGATCCCAAACTTCAGTTAATTTTTGGTTGCATCTTGAAGCGCGGTCCGGGAAAGAAACTAATGAGATTTTTCTAAACGGATCAATTTCTTGTGGAACAAACATCTCCAAGACTCCAAACAAACTTTCGTTCTTGATTTCAAAGCCGCGCTCCAACTTTTTTATGAATTTCTTTACTATCAATCATAAGGGATCCCAAACTTCAGTTAATTTTTGGTTGCATCTTGAAGCGTGGTCCGGGAAGAAAAAGTGAGTAGGCTTTGAACGGAACGGAAGCATTTTTTCGCGTGTGACAGATTTTTTCCCGAAAAAAGTTATTTTTCAATTGTAGCACTAATAAGTGTAAAGTGTAAGTGTAAATCTAGAATAAAACCTAGCTGAAATAGGCACTGATGCTGTACAGGAAAACCGTTATTTGGAGTATCCTGGCATTTTGCGGGAACCAAAATGCCGGAGAGAAAGTGAATGAAGCATATTTACCCCGTTATGATCGCCCACTGCTGATTAGGACCTGCTGATAATCGCTGGAAGTGTGATATCTTATCTGTACAACGAACCCAACTGAAGCCCGTAGCAGAAAGCTGATCAGTGACAAACGAAACTCTTGAGTGCGTTTCAGGTTTCTTCTTTAGATGATGTTGCTGTGTATCACTCGGACTAAACTAAGTACCAGTTTTTATTTATATATTTATTCACATATTCAACCTCTGCGTTACCTACAGCTGTTTTTGTATGTTAACTGACCAAAAGATTTTTTCAAAGAATCGCAAACCCTTAAATTATATCTTGAATCTCATACACAGGGTGGTGGGTACCGTCAACTGGGGGGAAGATGATCATTGAGGTGAAGATGATCATTTGATGTGTCAGTCAAAAGTGCCAAATTTTTTTATGAAACGGTAGTCAACAATATTTTCCGTTCAAGTAATGTTTAGCGGTAGAAATCCGAGTTTTTCGATTATAATCATGAAAATGTATTTTGTGGAAGAAAGAGAGAGATAGTCATAAATGACACTATTTAAGTTTCAAATATTGACTTCGTAGACTTCTTTACGTAGTAAATTCAATATTCATACAAATAACCAAGAGTATTTTGACTACTATGTCATAATGATTTTAGTAGAGCTGTCTTGATCAACTTCACCCCAAACCAGATTACTCAAAAAATGTGTGATAATTTTATTTAATTTAATAAATGCGAACGCATTTCAAAAAACTAAAGCTGTTGATTATTGCAACGTATAGCAGTACATGTTTTGAAAATATTTGTTTCGATTTAAAATGTAAACACACATTGTTATTGCATGTTTTGTCTTAAAATGATCATCTTCCCCAGTTGACGGTATTAACTGTTTCCGCAAAATTTCAAAAATTTAAAACTATAGAAATTCAGAATTAGTCGAAAATTACGAAAGAACAAGAAATCGCTTTAATTTTGTTATTTAGTAAATCTATATTCTTTTTCGGGGAAGGGGAGAAACTTTTCCCCTGTTTTTCCGCAATCGGAAAAAAAATTGTTCTAGCATATTTCAGTAGAGTCCCTCCAGACAAGTGATCACTATGTAGTGCCTTTTTTCGGATTGCCAACTGTACTAACTTTACTGGCCGGTATGGGTGTTTGGACCCCCTAGAGATTATTTTAGTAGCCACGCAAAATTTGAATAATTTTTACTTCAGCCAATTCTACTATTTTGTTTACAGCTCAAAGACAAACATATACAACATGAGCTATTGTGATAAAAATACATTCCTTCACAATTTCAGGACATTCTGATTTTAAATAAGTCGTCAATTTAATATTGAGACACGCATTAGTCAGCAATATAAAAACTAGGCGAAAAAATATAACAAATAAATAAATTTGATCTCAGATGTGTAATTTTAAGTAGATTTGAAAAATTTAATGAAGTATTGGCTCGAACAATATGTATTGAGTAGATGTCATAGGAAGGAAGAAAAGTTTCCCTAAATTCATAGATTGCATGTTTTCCCCGAATTTCATAACACATTTCTTTCATAAATATGAACAGCAAGTCGAGAAATTGGAGTGCTTCTAACTATTAATTACAAACCAAATTTCATAAAGAGGGTTCAACATCTTCAGGAATACTCCTAAAAATAGAGTGTATGTCAAGAACAATAACATTTTCCAGATATACATTGTCTTCACGAGAGTATGTGCGATACCCGCATGATTTATCAATTTTTGACTGTGAAACACCAGAATGAGAAGATTTTACGATTCGGTTAGCATTATTGTTTAAAATTTGTTAACCTTCTTGAAAAAAGAATGCATCAGAACCCATATAACCTTTTTTTTTTACCAAAACAAAAGTCTTCATCTCGATGTGAAGGCAATATTCCCAATTAAAATTATACACTATTGTTCCTACACTGAATTTATTTCATAATGTACGAGGCATTCTGGCGTACTTTTAGCATCTAAACAGCACGACAAAGCTTTGAAACTATTTATCGGAAGGATATAGAGACTATAACATAATAATTTAACTTGATTAGGAAATAAATAAGGGGAAGGGGAGTGTAATAAACTTTCTTTTCTTTCTCGTTTCAGAGAGCGAGCATTGGCGCTTAAACCTAGGCTAATTAGCCAGGGCAAGTTTAATAGCTTTGCCCAGGCTTGGCATTGATCATGATAGTCATTGGATGCTTAGTTTTTTCTCCTACTGATCGTCATCACCAAACGCAACGTTAGCAACCATATCTCATACCCAAAAGCCATAACATCGCGACCAAGAAACCACTGGTAACCATAATAAGTTTTTTCATTCCTTGACCTTCAGTGGCTCTGACCGTTGTCAGTTTGATGGTCGCGACCAATATGTTCTCCACCTTTTATCTATCTATTTATAGCTTATGTAAACACTTTTGCCAGAGCTCGCACTAGTTCAATTCGTCAAGAAACTATTCAATATAAACTAAAACTAATATATATCAAAATAAGGATCAATTAAAAATTCAAATAATTACAGTAAAAAATATTGATTAAAAATATACTGTAGGATCGAATTCAGGACCTCAAGATCTGCTGGCTGAAACGCTAGCATTTGTGCCAATTCAGATCCGTGAAGGTTGAGCACTATAAAGCCATGATAAGACAAATAAATCACAGGTAACTTTGCCTTCATGCCGTTGGTTACCTATTCACTGCATTGAACTTTGCGACCGTCCTTTATCTATTCAGCGAGGGTCATTCTCTGAAAAACATCGTTCTCGCCATCCATGGTAACGAGACGGGCTCATTCAGCGAAGAGTCTTTTCACACATGGGCTGGGAGATAAACCAGAGACAAACAAATAATATTCCCGTCCTGACAACGCGGATTTGTAATTAAAGGAGCCTATTGCGATTGAATGATCCTGCAAGTGAAACGTTGATATTTATTGTTTGACTATGACTAAGGACGGTGATCAATCACAAGCCTGGCTTTGCCCCATCCCAGGGAAATCATCAATGGAGTGACATAAATTTCTTAGCATGGTCACTTCCAACGTTCGTTCAATCTTATTATATCATTTGCTTATAATGATATTCCTAAACTATATCCCTACCCACCATCCAACTCCTTGACATCTATGAGGGCGTCGGTGAGTCGCTGGCCTCTCGTTAAGTAGATGTCATATCAACATTTCCTTCCCTTCCCTAGTAACGGAGAAGATGGGCGTGACCAGTAATGGTAGCTTTCATGCTTTATCATTTTAGACCCCCAATCGGATTGCTATTAAGTCCCAAATATAATTCATAAGCAGCTGGGGTAAGAAAGTTAAAGAATATACATGACAGCTATCAGTATACAATCTACGAAATACTCCGCAACGCAACGCAACGCAACGCAACGCATCTTGAAGCGCGGTCCGGGAAAGAAATTTGTGAGATTTTTATAAACGCACCAATTTCTTCAGGAACAAACATCTCCAAAACTTTCGTTTTGGATTTCAAAGCCGCGTTCCATTTTTTTCAAAAATTTCTTCACTACTGATCATAAGGGATCCCAAACTTCAGTTAATTTTTGGTTGCATCTTAAAGCGCGGTCCAGGAAAGAAATTAGTGAGATTTTTTCTAAACTGACCAATTTTTTCTGGAACAAACATCTTTAGGATTCCAAACAAACTTTCGTTTTGGATTTCAAAGCCGCGTTCCAGTTTTTCCAAAAACTACTTCGCTACTGATCATAAGGGATCCCAAACTTCAGTTGATTTTTGGTTGCATCTTGAAGCGCGGTCCGGGAAAGAAATTATTGAGATTTTTATAAACGGACCAATTTCTTCTGGAACAAACATCTCCAGGACTCCAAACAAACTTTCGTTTTAGATTTCAAAGCCGCGTTCCTTTTTTTTCGAAAATTACTTCGCTACTGATCATAAGGGATCCCAAACTTCAGTAAAGCTTTGGTTGCATGCAGAAGCGCGGTCCGGGAAAGAATTTTATGGGATTTTTCTTCCTGGAACAAACATCTTCAGGACTCCAAACAAACTTTGATTTTGGATTACAAAACTCTGTTCCAACACGGCTTTTCAATGCAAAGCCAAAGTTTGTATGTAGTTCTGTGAATGGTCAGTCTAGAAGATGTTGATCGATATCGAACATTTCTAATTAATTATTTCACTAGCTTGTGCTTCAAGATGCAATAAAAAAATAATCAAAGTTTGGGGTCCCTAATAAGCCAAGTAGAAGCATGTACGAGGCATTGACAGGGCTGGTAGCGATGAATGCCGTTCAAAATAGTGACTTTAGTGACCAACGATGACAAAAAAGTGACCAAATAGTGACTTTCAATTGCAGAAAAAGTGACCAAATAGTGACTTTTGTATGAAGTTTTGAACAAGGTATAGAACTACAAGTTGCAGCATTGTTATGGTATAATTCGTAGATTGCAAACTAGTGTTTTTATTTTTGAAATCCTTATGTAGAATGCTATCAGAAATCAAGAAAAACAACAAAAGCATGAGGATTCCTGCTGGCGACGCCCATTTTTATCGTAAGGAGGGAGATGATGGAAACAAGAGGCCAGTGACTGAGACACTATCATACTTAAGTACCACGGAGTTGGATATTGAGGATGATTTTCATTGGATCAGCCACAAGCTAGCAATGTGACCATGTTACCTCATATCAAGAAACACACCATGAGATAGTACCTACCCGGCGTCACGGAAACGGGTAGTGAGTTCAAGTTGTGTCCCATAATTATGTCGATAATTACAACATCATTTGTTGTTTAATGTGAGCTCGAAGTTTTGTGTATACAGCTAAAGAATGATATAAAATTATCTAATTGATTTCTAGACGGTGTACTGTTTAGACTCTTCTTCTTCTTCTTATTGGCATTACATCCCCACACTGGGACAGAGCCGCCTCGCAGCTTAGTGTTCATCAAGCACTTCCACTGTTTTTAACTGGGAGGTTTCTGAGCTAGGTTACCATTTTTCCATTCGTATATCATGAGGCTAACACGATGATACTTTTATGCCCAGGGAAGTCGAGACAATTTCCAATCCGAAAATTGTCTAGACCGGCTCAGGGAATCGAACCCAGCCACCCTCAGCATGGTCTTGCTTTGTAGCCGCGCGTCTTACCGCACGGCTAAGGAGGGCCCCCCAAGCAGCACAAATTGTTTCACTACTGAACATTTCACTGTGTTGCAACTATTCGGGAAGAAACAATCTTTGCGTATGTGCCATCAAATATAACTCTCTTGCAATCTAAAAAGCGCAAGAGGTGGAGCCTACGGAAACATCCTTCGATTACAGTAAAATTGCAATAATGTTGCAAAATACCGGAAAAAATAAAATAAAATATAAAACTGGATTCGATTTATGGATTTTGTGATTGATAGTCCTTCACTCTACCACAGCACCATTCAACACTTCGAAGGGACTGCATGTTGACTCACAATAAAAACCATACGATTATGAAGTTTTGTACTCGGGTTTCTTGTTACTTGATTGCACCATCACAGGAAAAAATGTGAGTTGTCGAAACATTGAACGATGCTAAATTAAACATGAAGACACATTCAACTTTTCTGCAACTTAATTTAAACAAACAATTTAATTTTGAAAGACGCATTGAAGTTACATGGTAAAAATATGCAACTTAATGATTTTGTTTCGTGTTTGTAACATGAAGTGCAGTATTCTTTGTTTGTTTGTTTCCAAATGTCAAACACGTACTGCATTGCAATTTTAATGAAACATTGATCACAATTCGAACGTTTTTGACATCTTGATGCAACTTTTTCGTGCTTTGATGTTTTTCCAATGCCTTTAATGAAACTGAATAGAAACAAGGTGCTTTTAGGAAGATGTTGCGTGTGCTACTTGGGCCCTATTGTTTAGACTCACAAAGCTTTTAAATCTTTGGTAGGACCATTTGTTTGAAAAATATAAAGTGATTAAAATAATGAAGAAGTTTTAAAATTACGATTATACCTGTTATTAAGCTATATAGTTTATTAACAAATTTTAATGAAGTTTTTGAGATTTTGAACTCGACGTGGCATTTGGAGGAAAATTTTGAAAATCCAATAAAATCATGGTCTCTTATTAGAAATTCAAAAATTCCTATAAACTTTAATTTCTAAATGGCAGACTTTAGTATTAAAGTTTATTAAAAATGGGTGGCCAAATAATCTGGAGTTAAACAATCTGTTTAATCTAATTGGTTTTTTTTTTCGATCAGCATTTCAAATCCACACTAGTTTTTTGGGTATATTTTCTTAATTGCTAATAAACAGAATATTTTTATAGAAATGTGATAGGGTAACGGCTGTATTTTGAACCGGGCTCATATTTTGGACCACCTAGCTGAATTTTGCATTTATTTCACACAAAACTAAATAAAACATGCAACATTCAAGTTTTATTGCAAAAAGAAACTATCCATAAGGTATGTCCTACATTTCTTTCTTATAAAATGTAGCCATAATTAAGAATATTTTCACGCATTTACCCATTCCGGCTAGATTAGACCAAAACCAAGACGACATTGTAAAATGGAATTCATCTTTAAAAAGCTGTAAGTTTATTTGTTCATAAATTTAAAACATGTGAATGATGTTATTGACCTATAAGAACCTAATTGAAACAGTTTCAGACCTGGAGCAAAACATTACAAGTTTAAAAACAGTATTCTGAGGCATGTCCAAAATAGGTTCATTCTTCATTGGACCTTCATTGAACATATTTCCGACATATCTTCTTTTTAAGTTCTAGATCTCTTAAACTTTTTCTTTCTTGCTACTAGAGGTGAGCCAGCCAATAGCTGATAGCCTCTTAAATGGAAATAATAATAATAAAAACTTTTGTTTTTACCAAATCATTTTTTTCTCTAGTATCAAACCATTAATAAATGACCGTTCATACCCAATTTATAAATTACCGTTCATTGATGTAAGTCCTTGAAAAATGTCTTTTAAATCAACATGTAACTGTTTTTATTATTTCCATACAAAAATAGTCAAGAAAGCTCCATGACAATCTTTGCTAGAGCTTTCCGTCCGTGCTGCTTGCCAATGGAACAGAGTTCCGTGTTCTACGATTATGTTTCGTTTAGAAAAAAAAAAAATGCGCAAGGAGCAAGGAAGAAGCAACCCACTTCTATCAAGGACGCAAATGGAACAGATCGGTAAACTACATAAAAATATGGCAGGGCCATATGGGCCGCACGTTTTGCTTTGAAGATGCTGTACCGAGTGGTATTGAAATTGATTAGTTGGTATTGTTCTAAGCTTTTGAGTGCTTATAAAAATGTATTGCTTAACAAAGACTTTAATGATGAAACGTCAAAAATGCTGGGGAACACTAATTCAATCTAATAGTAACATAACTTTGCAAGCAATTAAAAATTATTCGAGTGGTCCAAAATATGTTAAATAGGTGGTCCAAAATAAAAAAGGTGGCCCAAAATAAAATCTTACATATCTTCAGAATTTATGAGATTTTGGTTCTTTCGGTGGGATTTACAAACTTTTTACCTACAAATCCTACCTAGCATTCACCACATTTTAGTTGCGTAGGGAACTGATCAAGAATTATTACAAAATCTAACTTTTATTCGAAAAATTGTTCGTCCATCTCCTAAAGTGGTCCAAAATACCTCCCTTACCCTATTTCTGACATAATTTCAATCAAAAAGTTCTGAATGACTTCTAATTTTTTTTTTCGAGACTGATCTCGAAGGGTCGCAAGATGGATTTAACAACCATTTAACAATCATAATGTATTTTCTGCCATCGACGCCGTTATCGCATATTATTCTTCCTGACGTTGAGAAACATCAAACATCATTGTCATGTGATGAAACTGAAGCTGCTCACTATATTTGTCACCGGAGGGAATTAACGCTCACCAGCAGACGTGGTTCTGGTACCAATACTCCTAAATTCTGTACTCTTTACTTGAGGTTCACTTTTCGCATTTTAACAAATTCAATTCGTGAAGGAAAAGATCATAGTTGAGATGCATCGGAATGAACCTCACGATTTTCACAACACACTTGGATCTTCTTGGGTGCCAATTTTTCAAATTTAATATATTGCTACCTGATTCACATTTGATTTGGTTGATGATGAGCATGATGACCGTGCATTTCCGTAGTTGCTACTCCAGAACAATCGCAATTCCACAGGGAACCAAGGCAAGGGATTTGCTCTCCAACCTCAATGTGTACAATCCGAGAGCTCTTGTATTTAAAATGGTTTTATCGAGGATGGGAAGGCATTGATGATGCAGTTACTCGCTCACTGGAACCGAAAATACCTCTGCGCACTTGCCACGAGTTCATGTGGAATCTTATTGGAATCTGGGGGTGCGGTTTTTATGGCATAGGTTCGTCTTGGTTAACGGGTTGCCACCCTTTCATATCTAAATTGGACGTGAGAAACGAGCTTTTTCGCTCATATTAAACCGCTAGAACTAGTCAAGATGTAGGTAGAACATAGAAGATGGAAACAGTATGAAAGCCCACTTCCAGTTCTAGCAATTGCTAGAAGATAAGAAATATATGGAAAGATATAAAGTAGAAGAAATGGAACGGGCCTGGGATTGAACCCACGACCTTCTTCCTAAGAGGCAGAAGTGGTAGCCATATGACCACCAAGCCCATTTACACATTTGATTTGGATGATCATAATAGGTACGAATGATTTTTATTTTGAGCTTTTTTACAACAGGTGTTGCAAAAATAGTGACTTTAGTGACCATTTTCCGAAAAATAGTGACTTTAGTGACTTTTGGATGCAAATAGTGACTTTTTAGTGACTAGACTCAAAATAGTGACCAAGTCACTAAAAAGTGACTCGCTACCATGCCTGCATTGAAGATGGCCTCTTTTGCTCTTTGCTGTGCGGCCCTTAATGGTAAGCATGCTGAAAACAACTGATCTAGAACATCCTTTTCGTGCATATTTGTAACGTATCAATCATATCTTTACTTTAGAACACATCGGCATGATGAGATGCTAACGGTTTAACCAGATGTAGTTGACTAACAACGATATGAACTACAAAACAATTTGGAGCGCCAGAAGCATTTGGGTAGGGCAAAACTGAATTGCAAATACTACTCTTGGACTAATGTCGTTTTCGGTTTTAGACCTGGGTCAGGTCCGACCCCGACTCTGAATAACCGAAAGAAAAACGAATCGGGATCGAGTCAGTATGATGGTGTTAGTGAGATCTCAAGCCCTATCATCTGTTTTGTTTTCAGTTCGCACTTTTATCAGCTGGCAGAAATATAAATATTTTATCAGATTTTATACAGATTTTATCTTTTGCATTTTGTTATTAGTGTTATTTTGTTTCTTATTATATAAATTGAATGGGGAAGTCAGATTTTTCTTCTGTTAATTGTTTATTTCAAAAATGACAGTTAATCCATCAATAAATTTATGTGATTAGAAGCTTGGTATGAATGGCGACGGCAATGTGGATTGCCGTGAAGGAATTTTGGCGCTCTGGAACACTACCGGTGATTATGCCAATCCGTGTTTCCCGATAAACTGTTATACTGGTTCTGTGTGGCGTTCTGGATAACAGTGATTGTGTTTCATTTGAATTATCAATTATGCCATTTAAATGCAATAGAACAAGAAAATATGGAAACACTTTGTAAAAAATCCAATAGAAAATTTATTGAGATTTGTGGCCTTTTATTTTAAAACAAAGAATCAAATCCCACAAGAGTTGACTAACATTTTTGTATTATCCTCCCAAATATACAAGAAAGGCAAATAATTTTTCTCTACATAATTTTCCACTACATAACAGGAGATTCAACATAATAAATATCAACGGGGTAAAATATGTCTTTGTCGTTTTTTTAACGAATTACAACTAAAAATCCTTCTTCCACTCTAAAATTATGCTCAATCCGTATAAAACTGTTCCTAAATTTACATTTGAATTTATTTTCTGGCCAAGTATCATCTGGAGTGTTACTGTGTAGCAAATATACGTATACCCTCTGCAAGGTGAATAATTAATAAAACTATTGTAAATAATCAGAAAAACGTATCATTTGTTGATGGCAATATAGTTATAACTGCCTTATTTAGAGGGTAATACATTATGTTTATATTCTTCAAATCCGTAACCTTAAACAAATTATTCACAGAGCTGCAATAACGAATAAAATAATGGTATGAACATTTTGGTATAAATAATAATCCGATACTCCGGTACGCTATTTTCCCATTGAGAGAGCAATTATACCTAAAGCATATCATCGAATACACAACGTAATAGTGAATAAATAGCAGCTACAGCTACCTTCTCGTCACTGCATTTATCAATCACATTTTCATCAAAATTTTTACATATATATATATATATATATTTAAAGTCAAATACCCTTCCGTGACTTTCATGTTTTCATTTTCCTTTAGCGTAAACATAAACACCTGTTTGACAGTTTGTGTTCGAATGTATTGGTGAACCTAGGTTCGATCTCGATAAATCGGCAGAGCGAACCTCATTCGTTTTGGGTCGGATCTGGTGCGGATCGCGATCCAACCTGAACGAATAACCGAACGTTTTGACAGCTGTTAGAGCGGATCCGGGGCAGAACTAGGTTCGACCCAGCAATAACCGAAAACGACATAAGTATGTAAGCCTGTATGGACATAAACAGTCCCATATAAGGTGTAGTTTTACGGGAAGACCAAACGATCGAAACTCCAGGATAATTTGGAGAAACCTAGAACATTTTTAGTAATACTTACTGTAGCATGCCTGTTCACATTTCTGAGCTTAATCCTAAAAAAAAAACAGAATCAACATTGATTGAAAAAACGACGATAATACTGAATTAACATGAATGCATACCCGTAAGTTAGGCAATTATTGGTCAACCAGCAACGTTTGATATTTCTCTTGGCTTGAACATCCCTAATTTTCCATACAAACTTGCGTCTTGGATTTTAATGCCAAGTTCTAATTTTTTTTTTTCAAAAATTCTTTCACCAGGGGTCACTAGAGATCCCAAACCTCAGTTATTTTTTGGATTCATTCTGAAGCAGTTTTTTTTCATAATTTGTTGCGCAGTGTAATTTACGATGCAGCTAGTTGAAATTGAACTTAAAGATGCAATTGCGGCTTTAGAGGAGTGTACCGAAGAGCAATAGCCTGCCGAGAATACCTGCCGATACTTTTTCTTTGTAACAAAAATGTATTCAGAGCATGAGTGAGTTGAATCAAAACGGTACCTTTCGTATAAGCATAAAAGACGAGCGGAAATAGTCATCTATTCATGGGGGTTGCACGAAAACAGATTTCGGGATAAACTGAAGTTACCAGTACTAGAGGCCACAACTGGTAGACTGATGTGCGTTGCGTAGATCATGTTTAAGGACAAACCGATGGCATAATCGTTCGTGATAGGCGGATTATTGTGATTTTTGTTGGATAAAAATACCATTACTACCGGTTAATAAGAAAGACTATATTCTACACTACGTCAAAACATGTTGACTTCATGTGTTCAAGAAAGCAAGAAACCCAAATTACTGTAGGCGAAAAACCTGTAATAACAGGCTAATGCGGACAACGCAATGGTTCAATAAATAGCAAAACTGAACTTGGCAGCATATTACACGTCGCTTGTACTGAATCTTTGTGAAAAAATTTCCGATCATCAGCAACCGAAATATAAGTTTTATTAAGATCTCGACCAAAATCAAGTATGGTGGCACTCGGAAAAACAAACAAAAATACAAAAAATAATACTTGAGAATCTTCTGAGCATGACGTGCTCAGACTGGATATCAATGACGGCATCATGCAGAGAAATCAATTCAGAATTAGGAATACAAAACTTGCGTTCATTGTGTAACATTTTCTATTCATTCCCGCCCCGTCATGGCTCTTACATTCGCTGTAAGCCATAACCGCACACTGTCTTCCTCTGTCAGCAAAACATTATCTTTCGCAAGCAGAACTTGCACAACCAACAAGACATTGCGGCCCGCTCAACTTCCTTTTGGCACAGCGAAATTGATTCACACGACACGGAGTCTTGGCTTTGATTGCAATCGCAATAGCGTCTGCTCACGGTGTGATGCGACTCGACCGAGTTAAATGACTAAGTTCCATCCAAACCCGGCACAGGCCAGCAATCGCAAATTCCGCAGAAGTGCTTTCATGCTCTCTCACACTTTTTCTGATTACCATTCAACCGAAACCGACAACTTTCGGTGGACTCTTGGAATACAGAGCTTCCTCAAAAAGTGCGTAGCAAAAGATTTGCTCATACAATTCGAAAAAAACAATAAGTTTCACCTAAAGATTTTAATTATTTGTAATTATCAATTTATTACAAAAGTGTCTTTTTTACATTTTTTCTCAAATCCGTTTATTTACAAAAGAAAGACTCAGATACATACATACGCTACGTTAGGGATCTTAGATTTGACACAACAGTGAGATGAATTGAATTTTAAATAAACATAAATCGTTAATCAAACATTCGAAAATACACTGCTTGAGAAGAATCTAACAAATGACGATAGAATCAATGGCACAAATCATTACCGCATATCAATGACCAAACTGTGTAACATAAAACTTGTGAGATTTGGGTTAGGATGCATTTCATTGGGGGCCTGATTGGAAGCGATTGCTCTCTTTCTCCCTCTCTGTTCATAACCAAACAAGAGACAAACTTCGGCGATGCAGGTCTTGAAAATCTCAACTCTATCAAATCACAACTCAATGAGCGAAAAACTTGGAGCAGAAAATACATACTGGAGGAGTTTTATAAGTGAGATGAAGCATTTTGATGCAGGGGTCTCCCCATTTCAGTTGAACAGCCCAGTAGATGTAGCTTGGTTCGTTCTCAGTGATACTGTGCTTTTATTTATTTATTAGAGAACCATAAATACAGCTCATTGTTTACAAGCTCTTTGGACGCTTCTTCTAGCTGTGGGAAAAAGCGAGAGGAGATACCTACCACCACCTCAACCCTATCTTCATTTCTTCCTCACAATCAAGGAGAAGCTCAAGCAATCCCACGAGCCAAGTTCCTCATGCCACCATCACCATCAGTGACAGGCGAGTATCGAATGTGGGTCTCGCTGATCATCGCACCGTTGTTCCTAAGTAATATAGTATTAACAATCGTTTAAAAGTGAATCATCCTTCTCATTCATGGTTAGACCCTTACGGTTTCAGGTGGACGCAGCAACGATAAAATTGATGGCGCAACGAAGAATTTGGAATAAGTCTCTGCCATATCCCACTGTCTTTGAGACAGTGTGTTGCTGAGATATGTTGAGTGGTTTCAAAAAGCGAGTTGTGGAATTAGCGTACGTCATAACAGGCAACGATGAGTTTGAAGATAGGTTGGTGACTAATGTATACAGGGACGGACACAATTCAGAGAAAGGGGGGATATAGCCTTTCCATGCATAATTTATAAACAAGATTAAATCACCTAAGAGATGATTACAGATTGTTTGTATGTCAGTTTGCACATTGCCTGTGGCACTTACAAATTAGCATAATCGTGGTCATCAATTAAAATATCATATAAAATCTTGACTTTTATAATTCAGTAAGGTTTCAATACAAGAAATGTACAGACACTGTATTTAAATGATACAAAATTGTAAGATTTCAATACAGGTTGAATTGAAATCTTCCGCAATTGTATATGCTAAAATTTTATAAAGGTTCTCTATGGTTCTTATGCAAAACTGTATTAAAATATGCCATCCGCTGGTTGGGTGTACTATATTAGTAGGTAATTGTAGTATATTTAAATTCTATCCTTTTTAAATTTAGCATTTTTTTTTTTGTAAAAAATCAAAGATTATTTCAACTTGAAAGCATTTTCGTCACAATCAGTACAAATAACAAGATTACATGGAATGAAACAACAATAAGGGTCACATACCATGATACCCCACCTTGCATCACTGCTGTTTCATACATTTGCATGTGAAGATATTACACTAACAACCCAATAGCGCTAACAGCCAATAGTGCTTGAAATGATTTTGGGAAGAGAAATTAATTCCACACCTCTAATGGCAACCACATATTTACACGATGAGTGAAGCTAATATGCATGGCGACCGCATCTATGTGGTTATTGGAAATAATTGGTTTCCGAAACCTGAACGCTTGATGGCGGTATGGTGTGAATTGAGGGAAGAATGTGTGCAATTGAAGAACGTGTTGACGATGCGTGTTATTTCTAGGAAATGTGGGAGTCGATGTCGGTATTTATGTTCATCGGCCAAGTACGGAGCCAGCGTTACACATGTTAAAAAAATCTTGGTCAAAAATGAGCAACATTGACCTACACCAACTAAATGCGGTATTTCTTGTAGGGCGCGTTTTAAATACACAAATATAGTAAGAATGGCTTTTAGAAACTATAATAAAAACTCTTGAAACTTAACTTTTTCTGTCCTCAAAACCACTGCTGTGTTAATCTAGCACATTGATGAGTAACAATCTCTAATCGTACATTGACTAGCCATTGTGGGAACGTTGTTTAGTATGCTCGGAACACTGCGAGTACGTGCTCATTAGTCGCGCAACCGTTTAGGCAGAGAAAATCGACGCAAATCTAGTGGACGGACACCCATTCTGGGAACTTCAATCGTCGACCTCAAGAAGGTGTATGGTTCGATGATTTATTGAGGTCGAGGTTGATTGAAGAAATGATTTGTTGATGAATCGTGAAAGGTTTCCACGAGTTTGGTTGTTGACTTGTTTGAAATATATTTCGTATTGGTATAGTACATGTGTTGAAAAAATATTTCATTCAGTGATACATTTATGTGATTCCAACATAGGACGTTCCGATATTTCATATTATCGATATTGGATTCCATGAGAATAAAAGATTTTTTCCTTTATTATCTAGGCTGGCTTGTCTCGTGAATGAAAGATCGATACTATCGATATATTTTATTAAAACACCGATATTGAAGTGTCACATGATAATACAAACGTGATAAAATTTAAAAGATATTCAAAAAATTCAGACGAATTCCGCATAAAAATTCGGAAGATTTTTCCGTGAAAATATGTTCGAAAAATTTGTTCGAATTTAAAAGAATTCTAGCGGAAATTCTAAAAAGATTCTTATTGAAATTCTGATGAATTATCCGGGGAAATTTAGACACTCACGTGCAAATACCGGAGAAACCAATTCCAAATATTTGACTCCAAATGAGAAAAGTTTTCCTAAACATACCCAGGATTTTTGTTATGAATTTTCACGGGAAATTTTTCGGTATTTCCAAAAATCTCTGATATTCTTCAAAATAAAATTTCTTTTCATATTCTTCAAAATTTCCACGGAAACGTTTTCGGAAATTTTACGGAGAATTCTTCGGAATTTTCAAGAACAAATTCCGGAAATTTCCACGGAAAATTCGTTTTTTTAAAAAGGTTATCAGAGTTTTCACGAAAAAGCAGTAGGAATTTCCATGAAAAATCTCCAGAATTTAAACGACAAAATTCTTCGGAATAGGCCCTCAAAATTCTTCGTAATTATCAGAAAAAAAAATCTTCGAAGTTTTCACGGAAGGAGTGTCAAAATTTCAATGGAAAAATCGACTAAATTTTCAAGGAAATTTTTTCGGAATATCCACGGAAGATTGTTTCGAACTGCCAAGGGAAAACATACGGAATCCCTAGTATGAATTTTTTACGAGAAATTCTTCGAAGCAATCACGAAAAATCAACGGAGTTTACACTACCGTCGGATTTTCCACGGGAAATGCTTCAAAATTTCAAAAAAATTTAAAAAAAATTCAAGGTAGACACTAAAGAACTTCTGCGTAAAAATACACGGAACTCCCATGGGAAAATGTTCATAATTTACACTGGAAATTTTTTCAAGATTTCAACAGCAAATTCTTCGAGATTTCCACGAAAGTTTTTCAGAAATTCCACATAGGAGAATCGTCAGAATTTCCACGGAAAATTCTTTGGAGTTTCAACGGAAAATTCTTCGTAATTTCCTCAGAAAAATCTTCAGAATATTCACTGAAAAATCGTCCAATTCCGACGGAAAATCGTTATAGGAAATTTTATAGAATATCCACGAGAAATTCTTTGGAATCTTTAAGAGAAATTATGCGAAGTTTCCAGGTAAAAATCTTAAAAAAATTCCACGGAAAAAAATTAAATTCTTTGATAAATCCATGAACTTTTTTGTACAGTTCTACATTCACGAAAAGTCTACGAAGTTTCCTCGAAAAAATCGTCAGAATTTCCACGGATAATTCTTCTAAATGTTCACAGAAGATTCGTCAGAATTTCCACAGGAAACTCTTCGGAATTTCCGCGGAAAACACTATTAAAATTAAATTCGGAATTTAATCGCAGAAGTCATAATATTCACTGAAAGACGTCGGATTTTGCACGGAGAACCGTCAGAATTCCACATGAAATTCTTTGGAATTTCCACGAAGAATTCTTTCTACGGTTCCTACGGTAAGTTCTTCGGAATTTCCACCAAATTCCACAAAACACCCTTGAATCGTAGGAACTTCCACGAAAAATCGTTAGATTTTTAATGGAATCTTTTAGGAATTCCAATGAAAAACTCTCGAAATTTGTATGGGAAATTCTTCAAAGTTTTCACGGCAAAACCGTCGGAGATTTTACAGAAACTTGTCAAAATTTCCACGGGAAATTGTTTGAAATTTTACAAGCAGGAAAAGAATATTTTAATTATTACGTCAGAAACGTCAGAAATTCGTCAGAAACTCATTTTTTGTTTGTGCAAATCGTCAAAAATTTCATGGAAAATATTACGTAGATGGAGTTGCAGAGATAAACATATTCATATCCACATATCCACGTAAAAGCGAAAGCTTAGCGACATCAACTGAAAAATTGCTGGATTATTACCTCCAGGAAACGTACCAGAAACCTCCTCAACGTACTCTAAGCTACGGAAAATGTTGAACATTTCTCGCTTAACTTTTCAAAAATACCTAAGTAACATTTTTTCCATGAATTAATTTGAATAGCGCAATCAACAGAAAAACATGAAAGCTTTTGATTGCAGTGCTCAAATTAATTAATGAAAAAAATGTTACTTAGGTCCCTTTGAAAAGTTAAGCGAGATTTTTTTCTGCTTGATAGGAGAACATGAACGCAAGGTTCGTAAAGCGTTTCTGGATTTTTTTTCAACACTGCTGGCATGTTTACCCGGCTTCAAAACACATGCTGTCTTTATTTACGCGACAAGTTACAGCGCACAATAATCCTTAAAAATAAATGCATAAGGTCATATGATCATTTGGAATAATATCTTAGAATACTTTCCGCCAACTGAACCGTCGGGCTGCGAAATGGTGAGTTGACATCCGGGAAGGGGCGCCTAACATAGCTCTGGTCCTCACAAGTTCCAATACTCACGCTTCCACGGGTCTTCCGATGACAATTGGCCGCCAGCTAAGGGTTGCGTACTTAGCTGGTAGTTGCAGCCTGGGCACTGTTGTCCTTCTGACATCAGCTAGAGTGAGAGGGTGCGTCCTGTGGGGTCTGCCTAGGATGTGGTGGGGTTCGACAGTGGGCTCTGTTGAACTTCTATAAAAAGCTGCATGTGTCCCCAAGCAGGCCCTATCAAAGCGACCGTGTGCCGCTCAAATCGCACTAGCCTAGTCCTGGTGTTGGGTGGGACTTTAAACAAATTTGACCCGACTGATCGAGCGTCTGTTCACCAAGGAGGTGCGGCTCCAACAGCGTCTGTTCTGGCATCCAGCGGCTGAGTATGAAATGCTATTCCCCAGAAGCTATACCTAAGATGGCAGCCCCATCCCGGTGGATAGGAAACCTTGAGCCAACAACCTACTGTTCCCGAAACATCAATTTGTTCGAGAATCCGATAATGAAAGAATAATACGGACTGATTTTACGGCGACGACTCTTAGCGCGAAACAACGGGCACGAATAGGAACATGAAACGTTTTAACCCTAGCTCAGCAGGGTAAATTAGCACAATTTGCCAATGAAGCACGCTGCATTTGGCTTGAGATCCTGAGACTGAGTGGAGTCCGTTGCGTTGGCCAAACTTTTGAGAACACAGAACGCCATCGGGACAAGTTCTGCTAACTCTGGTTTACGAGGTGAACACGCTCCCCGGCATCGCGGAGTTGGCTTCTTGCTAAGCGCTCAGGCACACTCTGCGCTTATGAAGTGGGAACCTATAAGTAAAAGGATAATCGTTGCCAGATTTAGAACACGGGTCCGAAACCTTACTATAATCCAATGTTATGCGCCAACCGATGCTGCCGATCTGCAAGACAAAGAGAACTTCTACAGTCAACTCAATGCCGTCGTAGATAGAATTCCGAAGGGTGATATCAAGATCTGTTTAGGCGACTTCAATGCGAAGATCGGATCCGACAACTCGAACCATGAGCGCATTATGGGACGCCATGGTCTCGGAGAAATGAGCGAAAACGGAGAGCTGTTCGCAGAATTTTGTGGTAATAACGACATGGTGATCGGGGGATCGCTCTTCCTCATCGACCGGTTCACAAGGTCACGTGGGTCTCACGTGACGGCTTTACAGAAAATCAAATCGGCCACATCTGCATCAGCCGAAAATGGAAACGGAGCCTTCTTGTTGTACGGAATAAACGTAGTGCCGATATCGCGTCTGATCATCACCTCCTCATCGGCGAAATACGCCTGCGCATTGCGCGGATTCGTCGGCAGGAGGAAAGAGTTGGACGACGATTCAACACACGCCGACTGGAAGATGCCACGGTAAAACGGTCCTTCGTTGAAGAACTGGAGACGCGTGCTGCAGATATTCCGGAAGGTGGCAGCGTGGAAGACCAATGGACCGCCATCAAGAATGCCTTCATCGCCACCAGCGAGAACAATCTGGGCGAACTACGCACCCATAGAAAACAATGGATCACCGATGAGACCTGGAGGAAGATAGAGGAGCGAAGAGAAGCCAAAGCCGCGATAGAGCGATCGAAAACAAGGGGAGCCAAAGTCTTAGCCCGTCAACGATATGCGGCTCTTGAGAAGGAAGTAAAACGCTCATGTCGACGGGACAAGCGAGCGTGGGCAGACTCTCTGGCCGACGAAGGAGAGAGAGCCGCCGCAACCGGGGACATTCGCCTCCTCTACGATATCTCACGACGCTTAAGCGGGGCGAAGATGAATGCAACGATGCGCGAATGATCAGTTATTGACCGACCCAACTGACCAGCTGAAACGCTGGTTCGAGCACCTCGAACAACTTTTTCAAGTGCCAGCCAGGCCATTACCACCTCGGCATGATCTGCCTAGGATCCGACGTACAACACGCGTCAATACCGAAGCTTCATCACTGCTAGAGATTACAACAGCCATCCAAAGCATGAAATCGAATAAAGCGAAGCCTCAATAAAGAAATAAAAGAAGTCGACCAAAATCTAACCTGGCAACAGGTTAAAGCGATAGCCGGGCAACGCTCAGGATGGAGATCTTTCAAGTCGGCCCTTTGCACCACCGGAGGTGTACAGGATCCATAAGTAAGTAAGTAAGTAACTGAACCGTAAAGATGGTGTTGTAAAAGAATTATCTCCTGTCAAGTCTGAAAGAGCAGAACCAGTAGTATCGATTCATAGTCGGCTACTGCGATAAAACCAGCAGAATTAAATGTCTTTATAATGTGTTCTTCGAAAATATTCAAAGGAATAAAATAACATTTTATTTTAGATGTGAAAAATCATTTTGTACTATGCTTTAAAATTCAATTTGAGATTAAAACCTAGATTAATTCACGGTGATAGAGCCTTTCTAGTGTGATAAAAAATAGTATTTTGCCATAACTTTTGAGCCCATAATCCGAACTGTCCAATAGGAATAATGGGACAAGATTCTGCGTCGAATGAAACTTGTTGCGGGCAAATTGGCTAAGATTAAGTGCCTATAAAATTAGTGAGAATTTTTCTTGTAAGAAGATGTATTTTGCTCATAAGTTTGAATCCCATAGACTGAATTGGTCAATTTTTAAAACGAAACAATGGGACAGGATTTTGCGTCGAATGCAACATGTTGCGAGCAAATTGATTAGGGATAAGTGCCTAAAAAATGAGTGAGATTAGTTTGCGCACACACATACACACACACACACCGACATCACTTCAATTCGTCGAGCTGAGTCGATCGGTATATAACACGAACGTGCAGCCTTTACGTATACGATAAAGGCACGCTGCGGCCCGCTTCGACAGTTGAAGGATTTCACGCAGAATGACACACCGACCAAACTTGATGATAGTTGATTTGATTGAAACTTGTCACATATTTTCGGTATTGGAGAAAGATAAACTAATTTAAAAAAATCGACCTTCGAGTAATTTATGAAAAGGTCGTATGTGTTTTCGAGCAAATTAATTTTAAAAAAATGGATCTCAGAAACCGTCCATGGTACGAAAAAAACTTTCTGAGAACAAACTGTATGGGACTAATAGGGTTTTATGGAGAAAATATAACACAGGTAAAAAAAATATTTTACACAGAAAAAAAATCGAAATTCAAATAAAAATATTGAAATATCTCGAAAACTCATATTTATATTTTCATCGAATTTTTACCACAAAAACTTGACTTCAAAATACACATTTTAACGACATCAGGTCAATGGACAGGTTAAAAATAAAAAAAATTTGGTGGAAACTATTTTTGGCTCTTTTTTGAAGCACTAAGTATTTACAAGAAAACACATGTATTTGACGCCGAATTATGATTCCTTGGTCAATTTTGAACAAAAAAGCTGGTACATATTTTCTTCCTAAGTATTACCGTTTTTGAGATATTTCAAATTTTAATTTTCGAAAACTGAAAAAAAGTTTGTGTTCCGCCCTTTTCAAAACTTACTCGCGATTCTCCATCACCAACACTAAGTTTCCCGATTCGTGCATGAAATTTCTAAAATTTATACATGAACATCAAGATAGTTGTGCACACAAACAGCTTCCTGTATGGTCTTGAAGGGTTCAATGGTGCGAACGTTTAGAGGTAATCATACCATCTACCAGAGCTGCGGCAACACACACGAGCTGGGAACAGCTTTCATAGTGATGGGCGACATGCAAAGGCGCGTGATCGGGTGGTGGCCGATCAATGAAAGAATGTGCAGGTTGAGGATCAAAGGCCGGTTCTTCAACTTCAGCATAATCAACGTCCATAGCCCACACTCCGGAAGCACTGATGATGATAAGGACGCATTCTACGCGCAGCTGGAACGTGAGTACGACAGCTGCCCAAGCCACGACGTCAAAATCATCATAGGAGATTTGAACGCTCAGGTTGGCCAAGAGGAGGAGTTTAGACCGACTATTGGAAAGTTCAGCGCTCACCGGCTGACGAACGAAAACGGCCTACGACTAATTGATTTCGCCGCCTCCAAGAATATGGCCATTCGCAGCACCTACTTCCAACACAGCCTCCCATATCGGTACACCTGGAGATCACCACTGCAGACAGAATCACAAATCGACCACGTTCTGATTGATGGACGGCACTTCTCTGACATTATCGACGTCAGGACATATCGTGGCGCTAACATCGACTCTGACCACTATCTGGTGATGGTTTAACTGCGCCCAAAACTATCCGTCATCAACAATGTTCGGTACCGACGACCGCCGCGGTACGACCTAGAGCGACTGAAGCAACCTGATGTCGCCACTGCATACGCGCAGCATCTCGAGGCAGCGTTGCCGAAAGAGGGTGAGCTCGATGGGGCCCCTCTTGAGGACTGCTGGAATACAGTCAAAGCAGCCATTAACGACGCAGCGGAGAACAAGGTCGGGTATACGGGACGAAGTCGACGGAACGATTGGTTCGACGAAGAGTGCAGACAGATTCTGGAGGATAAGGACGCTGCGCGGGCGGTCACGCTGCAGCAAGGTACCCGGCAGAACGTGGAACGTTATAGACAGAAGCGGAGACAGCAGACCCGCCTTTTTCAGGAGAAGAAACGCCGCCTGGAAGAAGCGGAGTGCGAGGAGATGGAACAGCTGTGCCGTTCTCAAGAAACACGCAAGTTCTATCAGAAGCTCAACGCATCCCGCAAAGGCTTCGTGCCGCGAGCCGAAATGTGCCGGGATAAGGATGGGAGCATCTTGACGGACGAACGTGTGGTGATCGAAAGGTGGAAGAAGCACTATAAGGAACATTTGAATGGCGCTGAGAGTACAGGCACTGAAAGTCAAGGCAGCGGAGGAGATGACTACGTCAGTTCAGCGGACGATGGAAGCCAACCAGCCCCACCTTGAGGGAAGTTAAGGATGCCATTCAACAGCTAAAGACCAATAAAGCAGCTGGTAAGGATGGCATCGGAGCTGAGCTCATCAAGATGGGCCCGGAAAAGCTGGCCACTTGCCTGCACAAACTGATAGTCAGAATCTGGGAAACCGAACAGCTACCGGAGGAGTGGAAGGAAGGGGTTATATGCCCCATCTACAAGAAAGGCGACAAACTGGAGTGTGAGAACTTTCGAGCGATCACCATCCTTAATGCCGCCTACAAAGTGATATCCCAGATCATCTTCCGTCGTCTGTCACCATTAGTGAACGAGTTCGTGGGAAGTTATCAAGCCGGCTTCGTTGACGGCCGCTCGACAACGGACCAGATCTTTACTGTACGGCAAATCCTTCAAAAATGCCGTGAATACCAGGTCCCAACGCACCATCTGTTCGTTGATTTCAAGGCGGCATACGACAGTATAAACCGCGTAGAGCTATGGAAAATTATGGACGAGAACAGCTTCCCTGGGAAGCTTACCAGACTGATCAAAGCAACGGTGGATGGTGTGCAAAACTGTGTGAAGATTTCGGGCGAACACTCCAGTTCGTTCGAATCGCGCCGGGGGCTAAGACAAGGTGATGGACTTTCGTGCCTGTTGTTCAACATTGCGCTAGAAGGTGTCATGCGGAGAGCCGGGTGTAACAGCCGGGGTACGATTTTCAACAGATCCAGTCAATTTATTTGCTTCGCGGATGACATGGACATTGTCGGCCGAACATTTGCAAAGGTGGCAGAACTGTACACCCGCCTGAAACGTGAAGCAACAAAAGTTGGACTGGTGGTGAATGCGTCAAAGACAAAGTACATGCTTGTGGGCGGAATCGAGCGCGACAGGGCCCGCCTGGGAAGCAGTGTTACGATAGACGGGGATACCTTCGAGGTGGTCGAGGAATTCGTCTACCTCGGATCCTTGCTAACGGCTGACAACAACGTTAGTCGTGAAATACGAAGGCGCATCATCTGTGGAAGTCGGGCCTACTACGGGCTCCAGAAGAAACTGCGGTCGAAAAAGATTCGCCACCGCACCAAATGTGTCATGTACAAGACGCTTATAAGACCGGTTGTCCTCTACGGTCATGAAACATGGACAATGCTCGAGGAGGACTTGCAAGCCCTCGGAGTATTCGAGAGACGGGTGCTTAGGACCATCTTTGGCGGTGTGCAAGAAGACGGTGTGTGGCGGCGAAGAATGAACCATGAGCTCGTCCAACTCTACGGCGAACCCAGTATCCAGAAGGTAGCTAAAGCCGGAAGGGTACGATGGGCAGGACACGTTGCAAGAATGCCGGACAGCAACCCTGCAAAGATGGTGTTCGCTTCCGATCCGGCAGGTACGAGACGGCGTGGAGCGCAGCGAGCGAGATGGGCAGACCAGGTGCAGAACGACCTGGCGAGCGTGGGGCGTATCCGAGGATGGAGAGATGCGGCCTCGAACCGTGTATTGTGGCGTCAAATTGTTGATTCAGTGTTATCTGTTTAGATGTTAACTAAATAAATGAAATGAATGGTCTTGAAAACATAGTATAGTGTTGTGATAATCGAAAAAGAAAGGAAGCAAAGAGAGACTCTTTTTTGCACATACAACCTATTCTCAAAGCAATCAAGAGTAATCATTTTCTATGATTTATCATTATTAATACCAGACTAAGGCCGGAGTGGCCTGAGCAATACATAAAAGTCTTCTCCATTCAGCTCGGTCCAACCACGCAGTCTGCGGAGGATCGGCAAATCGACCTCCACCTGATCGATCCACCTGTGCACCTCGCCTTCTTATTCCCGTCAGATCGTAGTCGAGAACCATTTTCACCGGATTACTGTCCGACATTCTGGCTACATGCCTGGCCCACCGCAGTCGTCCGATTTTCGCGGTGTGAACGATGGATGGTTGTACCAGCAGCTCATGCAACTCGTGGTTCATTCGCCTCCTCCACGTACCGTCCGCCATCCGACCCCACCATAGATGGTACGCAACACTTTCCTTTGGAAAACTCCCAGTGCGCGTTGGTCCTCCACGAGCATCGACCAGGTCTCGTGTCCGTAGAGAACTACCGGTCTAATAAGCGTTTTGTAGATAGTCAGTTTGGTACGGCGGCGAACTCTATTCGATCGGAGCGTCTTGCGGAGTCCAAAGTACGTACGATTTCCAGCCACTATACGTCTCCGAATTTCTCTGCTGGTATCGTTATCGGCGGTGAGTGAGACCACCCGAGCAGCACACATGTTGCACAAAAGATTCTGTGACCCATACACAACCAAATTTAGTCACATTTGAGTTGTTGCAACCAAATCCTGCTGGATTGTGCTGCTAGGGCAAGTACACGAATTCTTCAGCCACCTCGATTTCGTCACCACCGATAGAAACTCGTGGTGGGTGGCTTACATTGACCTCTCTTGAGCCTCTTCCTATCATGAACTTCGTCTTCGACGTGTTGATGACTAGTCCAATCCGTTTAGCATCGCTTTTCAGTCTGATGTAGGCTTCCTCCATCTTCTCAAAGTTACGTGCTATAATATCTATGTCGAAACCAAATAGCTGGACGGACTTATTGAAAATTGTACCACTCGTGTTAATCCCTGCTCTTTGTATTACCCCTTCCAAGCGATGTTGAATAGACACGAAAGACCATCACCTTGCCGTAACCCTCTGCGCGTTTCTAATGGACTCGAGAATGCCCCTAAAACTCGAACTACGCACATCACCCGAACCATCGTCGCTTTGATCAACCGTGTCAGTTTATCCGGAAATCCGTGTTCGTGCATTAGCTATCATAGCTGGTCCCGATCGATTATATCGTATGCGGCTTTGAAGTCGATGAATAGATGATGTGTGGGAACGTTGTATTCGCGGCATTTATGCAGTACTTGGCGAATGGCGAACACCTGATCCGTGGTGGAGCGTTCGCCCATAAAGCCCGCCTGGTACTGCCCCACGAACTCCCTTGCAATTGGTGCTAGTCGAACGCATTTAACAAACAAACCACATATGATAGCAAAAACCGCGGATATAACTCTGTCGTTTGTCCTTAGTGTGAATCTGAAATAAATAAGAAAATATTCTACAAAAATCCTACCAGATGCTATCGCTAATTCTTCGCTAGTCCCACTTCCATTTCATTCTTTTTCCTCCTACATATGTTTTCCATTCATCACCACGAATGAAATTCCTACATAATTACAAATTAATACGCCGAGAGGAAGACGAATTTTCTTAGTTTTCTGCTTTTTTCATCCTTGGTTCCGTTTCTGATCCCTACGCAGTCGGTCCCTGTTTATTAAATACGTTTCCTGTCTGAAATTTCAAGGTAGGATCAAGCAACAGCAGCAGCAGCAAAGAGAAAAAATCGGAAGTATTTCCTTTCGAATACACCCCCGGTCTCACAGATGCAGTCTACGTTCTCATTGTCCTCGTCGTCGTGTTCTTCCCGTTCGAATATCCTGTTCAAATGCATGAACATCCCCTCTCTGGTGCTGGTTTATTGACCTTCGACGCGACTCTCCGTGTGTATATTGACTTTGTCTAATCTATTGCCTTTTTTCTGCTCCTCGAGCTTCTGCAAAAGGATGTATGGAAAATGCATTTACTTACTCGACACTGTTATTTACCGAGGAAAGTATCTCCATAGCGCATAGTCAGCGTAGAAAATAGGATAAACTAGAACCTATATTTAGTGTGAAAACATCTGGTCGCGCCGTTTTACTTTATGACTGATTGCTGCCTGCAGCTAACAACGGATGGGATAGGGGGATTTCCTTGTTTTACCATCGCTCTGCAATCCATCACAAAAAGGAAAAGTAAAGGTAAGGGACGTGAATGCAAATGATTTCATTTTCTACAGCGAGTGAGTAAGCTTGCACATTTTCTTCGCATTTTAATGCGCTCGGTCCGGCAGGGATGGATGCAAAGAATCCGAAGGAGCGCGCCATAATGAGATGCAAACACATCTGGCGTCAAGAATTACAGCGGCCCGAAAGGTAATAAGGGTGGAACTTTTAAATGTGTTTCTTCTAAATTTATTACTGTATTGATTCTGTATTTCATTCTGAAACATTATCAAAGTTCACAATATGTCAGTTATTTCGATTACGTCTCATGTATTATTCATATTTTTTGGCATGTAGTTTTAGTATTTTCACATGACATGTTTAATCCATAAACGAACTTTTTATAGGAGGTCCGGAAATCCATTGTGTTTTTTTACTATTCTCGTATACTAAAAGTACGAAGCGGCAATCACTTTCCATTCGGAAAACGGAAAACATTTGAGGATTTATTCTAATAGATAGTCTTGGATTTGACAAAATATCACCAGAATTATTGCAGATTTACAAGACAGAATGTTGAAGAGAACAACAGAAATTAACAGAAAAGTTTGTAAATGAATCATAAAGGTGGGAAACAAAGTTTCACTTCAAATGTTTACCGTTTAATGGCCGGACTTGTATATTTTTTGTCCGATACTGCATGTGGGAAATACATTTATTGCCTCTGCATACAGTTAGTTTGAGAAAGTCAAAAACATTATTTCAATTCCATATACACCCAACCACAACGAACAGATTATGAATGCACCACGCTTTTGAATCTACCAAGAACGGCACGAAACCTAAAAGGATGGAGTTTGGTCAAGGTATTGTTTTATTGCATACCGTATTTTTTGGTATGTTTATCTGCATATATTGCAAACTCTCGGAGGTGTTGTCGTCCTTGAGGTTCTCACCACAGGCTGAAAAATAATCCCCAGATGTGGCGCTTTGGAAGTTTGCATGACCTCTAATTATCCAATCGATATTTCTTATCCTATTTTCATGTTGATTAGCATACCTATTATAATACTTTCCAACGTTGAACAGCAGACTTAATGACTAGGTATGTTTCTATGGAAATTTTAACCGTAAAATTTATTATCCAGATTTTTTGGAACTTAAACGAGCGCCATATGATGGGTCCGGCCTAGCTGCCAACTGTATACAATGATGTTAGGAAAGCATGGGAAAATTCTATCGTAAAACCGAACAAAAAGGAAAGCAAAGATGCGTTCTATTATTTATTTTAGGTAAGTTCGAAAAGGTAGTTCTTTTTATTGGGAAAGGAAATTTCAGCTTCCCACTGCTATTCAGTCGTATCAAATATGTTCGGTTTTGTCATCAGCACATGTACGGGGTTGCTCCCACGAAGATGGGTGTAGTCAGTTTAAAAATAATGTTGAAAATTCGAAGTTAAAAAAACGTTAACCTCAGAAAAAATCTAAAAGTGGAAGAATTGGAAAGCAGAGCGTAAGTAGATTGAATAATATTTTTTGCTTTGGATATCGAGACCGTGGCGAGGAACAATTGCAATTTTAAAAGCCTACAAAGGATGAATATAGAGAACGACGAAGTTGATTGATTTTTTAAGTTTTAAATAGAATAATGCAAGTTGTAGTATAAGGTTGAAGGATTGAGTATATGAAGGTCAGATGTATATTTTTGGCATTGTTGTTCATAAACAGAAATGCATTACATAAGAGTGATGGAAGTCAATTCATATAATTTTCGAGAAAATTCCAAACCTAAAAAAATCTATTCTGTATAAAATATTGGGATATAAAGAAGGCTGCACAATTCTGATGGAAAAAACATCAACTTAGTTATGCAGATAATGTATAAAATTTATATAATGATTGTATTGGTATCTAGTAAATTTGGCATAATTTTATACAAATTTTGCAAGGTTCCTATAAACAAAACTGAAAAAAAAATCTGGAATCCGCGGGTTGAGCGCACCACCAATGATATTTCAGAATTGTTTATGTGTGAACATCCGCATTCGTTGCCCAGAAAGACCAACTGGAACTGCTAGCTTGTAAAAAAAGTGGCAGAAAAATAAACCAGCTGAAGTTTCCTGTGAAAAGAGTTGGCAGAGTAGTATAAATGTGTTTCCAAAGAAAATATATTTTTACCATCAACCGAACGAATCGGAAAAATATTAAATTTCATTTTAGAAAACATGCTGTAGTAGCGCTACCACAGTGTCAACAATTGCAACTCTGCACATGATTCCTGATCTATTCCCTTTTGCTTTTGGTTTGGTTTGTTTTTAGAAATGGAACGAAAAACGCTCACTCACTCATGTTTCATTGGACAAAACAGCTGTTCGAGAAAACATTAAAAAAAAAACAACGTGCTGCTCTCGATGCAGAGGACAATATTGTAGTCGTGCAGTGCGTTTTTACTGCATTGAACCAAACGCGCGAAACGTATCAATGTCCGTACGTCTGTTGGACCAAGAAGAATCGCAACACTGACTGGAAGGTAAGTGATCGATTCCTCGACGCTTCCAAAGCCCAAGAAGGTAAACACAGAAGTGCATCTGGCGTGCGACCACGCTCGGTCCCTTATGTATTGTGGAAAGGAATCGAAGAGTTTGGAGCGATTGTCGATTTCGGATCGCACATATGTTTACGATGCGTTTTACCATTAGAGAAACATGGAACAGGACGACGATGAGGAGATAACCAAGGGTGCATACAGGGTAGAAGAGCGTAGAGGACCCTTTTCGTGTTTTCGCAAGATGCACCACAGCATGTTTTAGGTTGAGTAAATTATGAGATGTTTTTGACAAAATTAGGTAAATCAGGCAACATAATGGAATAAATACAGAAATAACATTTGATGTATAGGGCGATCAAAAACTGATTGAAATGATTAACTCATTTATCGGTGATACAAAGATAACTCTTTTTCATAATGAAAATAATAGAAGATTAACATTATTCATTGGGTGTTTTGCAAAAATTTAAGCTGGGGTCCCATTTGAAATATAATTTTAGTTTAGTCTATTTTAAGATGGTGCCCTGTGCAGGGAGCCGAAAATAAAATGGCAACACACTAAAAGTGCTATATTTTTTGTCTTAAGGACATTTCAAGCCTGCACACAATGAGCTAAGGGCAAAAATTTAAATTTCTTTGAATACGCTTTAATATTTTCAAAAAATATCTAGAGAAAACAAAAAGTTAATTTAACAATTAAACATCACAATGCTGGAATATTAGACTATTTCATACAGCACAATCGAAAAAAGGACATAATAGTAAAGACGAAGTACATGATAGGAAGAGGTTCATGAAAAGACAATGTCAGCAACCCATCGCGAGTTTGCATCGGTGATGAAGAAATCGATGTGGCAGAATAATTTGTGTACTTGGGCTCACTGGTGACTGCCGAAAATGATCTTCTTCTTATTGGCATTACATCCCCCACTGGAACATTGCCGCCTCGCTGCTTAGTGTCCATTCAGCAATTCCACAGTTGGTAATTGCGAGGTTTCTAAGCCAGGTTACCATTTTTGCATTTGCAGGGTTGTTACGGAGATCCTGAAATATTTTCCGCGCCAAATCCGCGCCGACCAAAAATCAAATTCGCGCCATTTCCGCGCGACATGAAATCCATTCCGCGCCAAATCCGCGCGACTTAGAACTAAATTCGTGAAATATCGCTGGAAAGTTATTCGGTAATGCATTTGGGAATTTTGACGTGAGTTAAGTAAATTCTTCTCTCTTAAAACAACATGCGAAAAATCTTCAGAGCCTATTTGCGGAAATCTCTTCATGAATTTCTGCGGAAATCGCTTTAGAATTTTTTGCAGAAATTGAAGAAAGTTCGCAGATATTCCTCCAAAATTTTTTAAATAATTTTTCGGATTTTAAATGCTGCAAAAATCCTCTTTAGGCTGTGGAAATTTATTTACAAAGAATTTATACAAGGGTCCTCGTATGCCTCTTTTGTTTTTTTTTAAAGAGGTTAAATTGTTTTCTGTTGATAATCCTGTAAAAATACTATCGATGTTGTTCAAAAATATCACAAAAACCTTCAGAAATAACTTTTGAGAGTCATCTTATAATATTTGAACGTCTTTCTATAGAAGCACTTATTAAAATGATACAGCTGCATCAAATCAAACAACCTTTTTGTGTTTTCAATTGTTGTATAAGCCCTTATTCGTTTTAGATAAATATTTTGATTTCATATTTTATATTGAATGGCCCATCGCTATTGAAAAATTCCTGACGAAAAAACTTTTAAAAAATGATATGATATATCATGCTAAGTGTTTCATCGTAAAAGAAATAATCAGAAACTGACAAATATCTCGGAATTTCAAAGAAATTGACAAGGTGAAAATGGGTGTCCATGTCCTTCAATAGACATATTTTGTGATGTTTCAGAATAGATTAAAAATGGCAACAAGTGGCGTCCCTCTCCTCATAACATTTGATTGAAGAATTCTTAAGAATATAAAAGCCTTTCTTGTGGGCAGCAGGGACTATGTCCAAGGGCTTGACGATCCCTCCCCAGGCCATCTGCGAGTTGTGGCGCCTGCCTAGGATTTGGTGGGGTTTCACAGTGGGCCCTGTTAAACCTCTATAAAAAGCCGCAAGCAGACTCCGCCAAAGCGACTGTGTGCCGCTCAAAGCGCACAAGCCCTGGTGTTAGGTGGGACGCTAAACAGCCCTGACACGACGGCCCTCCGACGAGACAGGAGGTTTGCACAAGCCCAATAAGCCGCCTTTAAAAACAACTATTACGAACGACATAGAAGATAATACGACTCGATACAATCGGCAAACCTAGGCGACGAATAAGGGCGAAGCCAGAGTAAACGCGACGTGCGATGCGACGCGACGCGACCGTGCAATTTGACAGCCTGTTGATAATGATTCTTTTAACGTGAGTCGCGTCGCGTCGCATCGCACGTCGCGTCTACTCTGGCTTGCCCCTAAAGGATCACGATTGGAAGCTTGGAACATGGCTTCGCAGGTTGCAACAGAATAATCTACGATGAATTACATCCCCGCAACTTCGACGTCGTAGCGCTGCAGGAAATCTGCTGGACAGGACAGAAAGTGTGGAAAAGCGGGCCTTCTACCAAAGCTGTGGCACCACCAACGAGCTGGGAACCGGCTTCATAGTGCTGGGTAAGATGCGTCATCGTGTGATTGGGTGGTAGCCAATCAACGCAAGGATGTGCAAGCTGAGGATTAAAGGCCGTTTCTTCAACTATAGCATCATCAACGTGCACTGCCCACACGAAGGGAGATCCGACGACGAGAAAGAAGCGTTCTATGCGCAGCTGGAGCAGAAATACGATGGATGCCCACTGCGGGACGTCAAAATCGTCATCGGTGACATGAACGCTCAGGTAGGAAGGGAGGAAATGTATAGACCGGACATCGGACCGGATAGTCTGCATACCGTATCGAAAGACAACAGCCAACGATGCATAAACTTTGCAGCCTCCCGCGGAATGGTGGTCCGAAGCACTTTCTTCCCCCGCAAGAATATCCACAAGGCCACCTGGAAATCACCTAATCAAGTAACGGAAAACCAAATCGGCCACGTTCTAATCGACGGTAAATTTTTCTCCGACATCAAGAACGTACGCACTTACCGCAGTGCGAATATTGAATCCGACCACTACCTCGTTGCAGTATGTCTGCGCTCAAAACTCTCGACGGTAATCAACACACGTCGGAGTCGTCCGCCGCGGCTAAACATTGAGCGGCTAAAGACGGTAGACTAGCCCAAGACTACGCACAGCAGCTGGAAGTGGCACTCCCAACGGAAGAGCAGCTAGGCGCAGCATCTCTTGAAGATGGCTGGAGAGATATTCGATCCGCCATTGGAAGCACCGCAACCGCTGCACTAGGCACGGTGGCTCCGGATCAGAGAAACGACTGCAACACCGCACGAGGGCGAACGAGGCACGATACAAACGGGCGCGGAACAGACAAAACTCGATTTTCCGGAGGAAAAAGCGCCAGCAGGAAGATCGAGACCGTGAAGAGACGGAGGAACTGTACCGCGCTAATAACGCACGAAAGTTCTATGAGAAGTTGAACCGTTCACGTAAGGGCCACGTGCCACAGCCCGATATGTGTAAGGACATAAACGGGAACCTTCTTACAAACGAGCGTGAGGTGATCCAAAGGTGGCGGAAGCACACCTGAATGACGATATGGCAGACAACAGTGGCGGTATGGTAATGAACCGAGGAGCACGCGCGCAGGACATGCGACTTTCGGCTCCGAATCTCCAGAAAATCCAGGAGGAGATCGGCCGGCTGAAAAACAACAAAGCCCCTGGAGTTGACCAACTACTAGGAGAGCTGTTTAAACACGGTGGTGAAGCACTGGCTAGAGCGCTGCACTGGGTGATTACCAAGGTTTGGGAGGATGAGGTTCAGCCGCAGGAGTGGATGGAAGGTGTCGTGTGTCCCATCTACAAAAAGGGCGATAAGCTGGATTGTAGCAACTACCGCGCAATCACTTTGCTGAACGCCGCCTACAAGGTACTCTCCCAAATTTTATGCCGTCGACTAACACCAATTGCAAGAGAGTTCGTGGGGCAGTACCAGGCGGGATTTATGGGTGAACGCTCTACCACAGACCAGGTGTTCGCCATACGTCAGGTATTGCAGAAATGCCGCGAATACAACGTGCCCACACATCATCTATTTATCGGCTTCAAAGCCGCATATTTTTTTTGTGTCTTTATTAAGGAGACTTTCAGCCCGAGGCTGGCTCGTCTCCGAAAGCCGCATAAAGCGATCGGGACCAGCTATGGCAGCTAATGCACGAAAACGGATTTCCGGATAAACTGATACGGTTGATCAAGGCGACGATGGATCGGGTGATGTGCGTAGTTCGAGTTTCAGGGTTACGGCAAGGTGATGGTCTTTCGTGTCTGCTATTCAACATCGCTTTGGAGGGAGTAATACGAAGGGCAGGGATTGGCACGAGTGGTACGATTTTCACGAAGTCCGTCCAGTTATTTGGTTTCGCCGACGACATTGATATCATGGCACGTAACTTTGAGAGAATGGAGGAAGCCTAAATCAGACTGAAAAGCGAAGCTAAGTGGATTGGACTAGTCATCAACACGTCGAAGACGAAGTACATGATAGGAAGAGGCTCAAGGGAGGTCAATGTAAGCCACCCACCGCGAGTTTCTATCGGTGGTGACGAAATCGAGGTGGTTGAAGAATTCGTGTACTTGGGCTCACTGGTGACCACCGATAACGATACCAGCAGAGAAATTCGGAGGCGCATAGTGGCTGGAAATCGTACGTACTTTGGACTCCGTAAGACGCTCCGATCGAATAGAGTTCGCCGCCGTACCAAACTGACTATCTACAAAACGCTTATAAGACCGGTAGTTCTCTACGGACACGAGACATGGACGATGCTCGTGGAGGACCAACGCGCACTGGGAGTTTTTGAAAGGAAAGTGTTACGTACCATCTATGGTGGGGTGCAGATGGCGGACGGTACGTGGAGGAGGCGAATGAACCACGAGTTGCATCAGCTGTTGGGAGAACCATCCATCGTTCACGCCGCGAAAATCGGAAGACTGCGGTGGGCCGGGCATGTAGCCAGAATGTCGGACAGTAATCCGGTGAAAATGGTTCTCGACAACGATCCGACGGGAACAAGAAGGCGAGGTGCACAGCGGGCAAGGTGGATCGATCAGGTGGAGGACGATTTGCGGACCCTCCGCAGACTGCGTGGTTGGCGAAGCGCGGCCATGGACCGAGCTGAATGGAGAAGACTTTTATGTGCAGCACAGGCCACTCCGGCCTTAGTCTGATAATAAATAAATAAATAAGAGCCTTTCAATAAGGGCTTGGACATATCCGATTAATAATGTTACTACCCTTCAAACGTAGGCTCAACAACAAGCCCATCGAGAAAGATATAAAACTAATTTACAGACAAACGTCCTTAGATCTAGTATTTATTAAATTTTCATGGCCTTGGCATGGCCTTGCTTTATAGCCGTGCATCTTACCGCTAGGCTGAGGAAGGCCCCGAAAATGATACCAGCAAAAAAATTTGGAGACGCATAGTAGCTGGAAATCACACGTACTTTGGATTCCGCAAAACGCTCCGATCGAATAGAGTTCGCCGTCGTACCAAACTGGCTATCTACAAAACGCTCATTAGACGATGCTCGTGGAGGACCAACGCGCACTTGAAGTTTTTGAAAGGAAAGTGCTGCGTACCACCTATGGTGGGGTGCAGATGGCGAACGGTACGTGAAGGAGGCGAATGAACCACGAGTTGCATGACCTGCTGACCACACTACGAAAATCGGACGAATGCGGTGGGCCGGGCTCGTAGCCAGAATGTCGAACAGTAACCCGGTGAAAATGATTCCCGACAGGCTCAAGAAGGCGAGGTGCGCAGCGGGCAAGGTGGATCGATCAGGTGGAAGATGACTTGCGCACCCTACGTAGACTGCGTGGTTGGCAACGTGTAGCTATGGACCGAGCCGAATGGAGAAGACTCTTATGTAATGCACAAGCCACTACGTCTGAAAAATTAAAAGGAAACCTCCAGATGGAATATGCATTTTTTTGTTGTAGGGTGGATTTGCTAAAATTGGACACGACAAATGTTCAATTAATTTATACTTTCGTTCCAGGTTATGCTCTGCGATTGGACAACCATTAAGTAAAGAGGATGAATGATTTGATAAGTATGTGGGCCTTTTTGGGAATACATAATCCAGTAGAAAGTGGCTGCATTTGAAGCGTTTTATGGGTTTTTTGTTTACATTTTGTTGCCTAATAATTTATTTCCTCTTTTTTCAGGTTTTTGTATATTCTGCATAAAGTTGAGAAACCCCAAGATATCGGAGAGATAGTCCCAGGTTATTTCCAAGGCACGATACGTGCCTGGGCAAGTTTCGCTTCATTTGAGTAAGGGAAATGCATGTCGCGAGGTCTACTTTTGGTAAAGGAACGGGTTATTATGATGCTTTGCTGGAAGGATGCAGGCCGTTCGTTGAACTATATGATTCATATGAGGCTCAGTCCGGTCAGGAAATCAACAAAGGCCCATTGACGTAACAGATCCACTTGAAAACCGGTGGAAACCGACCAGCGTTCATGTGGTACCAGCAAGTATAAACTACGCCACACGGCGGAGCACGGTTCATATGCTAATATATTCATTGTTCTAAGTTTGAAGACTAAGGTCAACTCTTTATATAACATACATCAGATTTAACTGTACTTCTGCGTAGCTTTCCTGCAGAGCCATTTTTTCATTTCCGTTGTTTAGTGGCCACCCGTTAGATACCCATAATTGCATTATTCATATATGTTATCATTATACTATATTTGCGGAACCGTTTTCACGGAAATAACCATAGCTCTGATATGGTTATGAGATTCTTGATCCACAGCCAGCTTTGGTCAGCAAATGAGTTCTAGTTTCTTGGGTATGCATAAAAAATAATGAAAATAAACGTCTCATAAAGTGACAAAATGAAGAGTGAGATTCAGAATGAGAACAGAAATCTAGCAGAGTTTCTGCGTCCTATGGTTCCAGGTTTACCAAAATCGGATTATGTTATGCAAAATTATGCTAATCCGAAATTCGATAAAAAATTTGCCTATCTCAACCTTTTTATTCTAACCCCTGATAAAGGACTTCTATAAGTAATCTGTAATCAACACGAAGGACCCCCACCCCCTCCATTAGTCCAAAGTAGAAATGACTCTTAAGACCTCTCACGGAGTCATTCAAAATACCTGCCTTAGGGCTCAATAACGCAATTTTACAATTACCCACTTCCCCATTCTAATAATAGAATGTTTTTATATAGACTCTACATCTGACTTTACTTTTCATAAGAAATTATATCTGGACTAAGTTCAAAAATCAACCTACGCAATGTTATAATTATTGAATCATAAAGCGCTCAATTGCAGCCGGTCTATTGCAAAAAAATAATTGAAAATTTGTCCTCTTTCTAACGAGCTTAAGGAGAAAATGGCTGGAATCCAATTAAGTTTTACCTTGCATTTTTAGAGGCACCAATTTCAACAAAGAAGGGACGAATAACTGTCATTTTTTATTTTGGCTTTGCTGCGTCTCAGAAAGCATAGAATATAAAGATGGCAGCTGCTCGTTGCTTCAGTATTGGTAGTGGTGCCCTTGAAAACGCGAGGTGAAACAATATTGGATATTACCATGAAAAATAGCCTTCTGTGTTAGAGCCGAACATTGATGATAGTATTGGTATTACAGCTGATAGAAGAGGAAATATAACTATCGTGAAGTCACGTAGAGACTCGCACATTTATACTCTTTTACACGGCACGAAAAGAAAAATTGGAAGTGCGTTTTTTTTTCGTGTGGATTGACTTCAAAATATTCCTTCGCTCGCAAGAGAACAAAAAACCGCTCTATTCGCAACACCTAACGAAAAACTGTGAAATTATAACAAGAGAATGTAAAATATTTTTAAATTTTCTTTCAACCTTTAATCTATTGATTCATAAGGATATTTTTATGATTCTCTTCTGGGACGCCTTGGAAAAATTCAAAACGACCCAACACGCATTTGAACATATGGCAACAACGTTGTAACATAAACAAGGAGAATCGTAGAAAAATAGTCCATAAATATCAAACTAAACCAAAGCAAAACTGTCGATTTCCTGACACATTTCCTTTGTTTATGCCACAGTTTAACCGTGTTGAGTAATCCAGCATTTAACTCGGACTGAAATCTTCTGAACTCATACAATGTTTGCGGTAATTGAATGTTAACAAAAAAGGAATCAATTTTGTTTTTTCGTGAATTGGAATTTAAAGTTTTCACGATCTTCCCGGGTTGATGATTTTTATGACACAACTACAAAAATATTGGCGTACCACCTCAACTGTATGTGAGAATTTCTGGGAAAATATAAGGGATGATGCAGATCTATGAGAAGTTTGAAACGTTGTGAGAAATCTTGATGATACCTTTCTCGTTCATTGTTAAATTAAAAGAGAAGCACATGAGATAGATATTGGGGCCCTTTTCTGTTTGTATATAGCATTCAGTAAAAAAAATCACACGAAAGTTGCTGCGGCAGAACCGCCTCTTCAAAAAAAACTTGGTAAATAACCAGCGCAGCGACTGAGTCTGAGCGCATTACCACCGTGTGTAAGTAGCTCTCCTGGTAGTTAACTGGAGATGATGAGCTGAAAAAAAATATGCCCTGCGTGCGTGCTGCCAGGTTCGTCTCCATAATGCCAACGTTGTCTGCCACAAACAATAATTGAAAGTTGAATACCAAAACTGTTTGATGATTGCATAATTCGGAATTCTTCCTCCTGATAAATCGATGGTTGGCTCTATCCATTAGGGTCATTTGACCACAAATAAGCTTTTATTTTATTTCGGGGGCAGCAGGAACAATGTCCAAGGGCTTAACGATCCCTCCCCAGGCCATCTGCGATTTGTGGTGCCTGCATAGAATTTGGTGGGATTTGACAGGGGGATCTGTTAAACTTTTATAAAAAGCTGCATGGAACTGCAAGTAGGCTCCACTAAAGCGACCGTGTGCCGCTCAAAGCGCATAAACCCAAGTCCTGGTGTTAGGTGGAACGCTAAACCAGGGGACTGAAGAGAAGGCTAATACGCCTACCCACCATTCATTCAATATGACGTACAATATTTTTGGTTTAATTTCGTTTAATTCATAATAACAAAGCATCGGAGGTATCGACGGGCTATTTTTAGATAACAAATATTCGCTCTCCATTGCAACACCACTGAACCGGAGTGAATCTTTCCACTTTTACAAAACGGTAGGGGAAGTGGTTCGGTTGTGGACACACCCACGTATCTTTTGTCAGAAAGCAAAACTGTTATTCTGCAAATCGTTCGAGTGAAAAAATCGAGAGATTGGGTGAAAATCGCTTGTCGGAAATTGGATTGAAGTATGCCGGAAAAGCAATCGCTGTGACTGAAATACGTGCAACATCTCGTTAATTTAAATCAAATAAAAGCTAATTTAAACGATGTTTTAAGCAGAAATGAATCCCATTGCAGTATTACACGGCCCATAAAATTCAGGAAAAGTTGCTTCCTGTCATAAATATCAATACTGTCAAGTCTAAGTGGATGCTCAACAAGCACGAAGTTTATATGAGCAAAATCGACTAGTTGGCGCTGTAGTCATTCAATCCCGCTCATTATTGACATTTACAATCTTTACATTATTTCAAAAACCGCGAGTGATTTTGTCAAATATCAAAAAAGTTATAAATATGTGAAGCGTTAAGCGTTGGTTTTTCAGCTGGGGGAAAACGCGCCATCCAGCTATTATACATGCAGAATCGATCGGATCGATGTGCTTCGATTTACTTGATTTTTTCGATACTAGTTTTATAATTGACTGAACTTAAATACCTCACTACCTTCTCCGATCAATTTGTATGCAAATTTGTTGGATGGAGCGTTTCACCACGGCTTGGAAAAGTAATTTTATTTATTTTTTTCATCTAGGTAAAACTTTTTTGTTTTTTAAACCATCGCTGTTTTCGGGGGCCTCTTTGTAATAATGTTAAAAAAAAGTAAATGTTAATAAAGAGCGGAATGAAATGACTACAGCGCCACCTAGAGGTAAACTAGCCTTTCGGTACAACTTTGTTGAACGAGAAAAGCAAAAGTGGAAAGTATGCATATATTTAGTCGATTTTTTCCCATATAAACTTCATGCTCGTTGATCATCCACTTATACTTGACGGATCTGGCTGATTTCTGCATATTAACACACGTCACAATAAGACTGAGCGTTATCGGGACAGGATAAATAGCTGCACGGATCAGAGTTCACCTTGCTAAGTGATTGCAATACTTGCAATCTACATTAGATGAAAAGCAGAAATTTCATTATTTGATTGCCACAAACGCAAGTCACCTTACTTTTTATTAAACTGAAAATGCAAAACTTAGCCAGACATATTTTTATAAAAAGGGTATTGCTGAAAAAGAAAAATTATACATATAAAAACTTTCTATAAGCTTCATACGATCGATATGTTGTTCGAAAGCTTAATCAAGAAACGGAAGCATTTGTGCCGAAATGTTCAAAATTTGTCCGACCTATAGCGCAATGTGCATCAATGAGAGAAATCCTATGCACGAAGCATTACCCTAAAAACACGAACGACAGTGAACCCATCGTTCAACCTGAATGCAGCATGGGAAGCGAATGTGGAACGGCAAGCAGGGAACGTAAAGCCCAAAGAGGATCACCTAAAAAGGATCATCGGAGACGTAGCAGCCGGCAGCAGGCCGCTTCGCATCGAAACAATTATGCTGGCTGTGGCAGCCACGCGACTTTGACCAATCAGAAAGCAGCATTTTACGAGCAGTCGCACGTCTGCTGCCACTATTTGTGACTATAGCGCTGTTGATGCTGATATTAGTTTGGATGCTTATTCCTCGAAAACAACTGCCGTCTTACGAATATATAAACCTATGAAGAAATCCGAATCATCGTCGAACTGCGCACTGCACTCTTTCTGAAGGTAGACAGAATACACTCCGCAGATGTTTTACATGTAAAACGATGGTGATTGTGCCGTATTTTGAGGAGAGCGCGGCGCTATCAACTGCCCGTATGGGTACATTTTTGGGATCGTGCAAAATAAAGTGAAGCGATCATCAAGGTTCCGTTCGAGCTATCAAGAAAGCACCTTGCGCATCCTGGTAGGTTATTATCAGCAGCAGCAGGTAGCGCCCGGAATGATAAATTATTAACGGTCCCAAGTCATTGAAGAACTACCCACTCGATAGAAACTTGTTTTGTTTCGGCGTAAACTCAAACATTGCGTCGCGGCAAAATTAGTGTTGCAGCTTGGCGTTGGCACATGTCGGCTCCTCAAAAGTGGAGTAAATGGAGTAGTGGTGTTTGGGAGACGGGAAGGTACATTGGAAATTCTGTCGCGTGGGTCAACTTACTGCCTACGTAAAGATAAGACGAACATCAGCAGCGAAGGGAACCGAGCAGCTGCCGTTGCCACGAGGTTGTAAATATTTGAATAGTGACAGTTTGCGATCCTCAAACTAACAACTTGCACTGCGTTTACGTCGGTTCGATCAATGCACACCCGCTGTCACGGTGGGTTCCCTTACCGAGCAGGCGGCTTAAAGCAAATAGGAACAGCTTAGATATTTACACAATTTGGGCGAAATTAGATAACTAATCAGCACTGTATGTAGATATGGTAGCTATGTATTTTGTACAATCTTCTTCTCTCCTTTACTGGTACGACAACCCACAATTAGGACGTTGCTGCGAGCTGACAACTTTTGTTCATTACCAATAAGGTTTCTATGCCTAGATGTGGGATAATAGTAAGAAGAGAAAGATAATAAATTTCTTTACCATGACCATTGACACATTTTTAGATGATAATTAAATTAGCACATTTTCACTACTACTTACATATACAGGTGATTCAAACACACTGTGAAATTGGCTAAAATTGGTGTCATTTGATGATTGCTCATCCAACAACATGAAGCATTATGAACGAAAAAAAATATATGTTCGAGATGATTATGGCAAAGATCAAGTGATTACTCTGACAGAAAATAAAACATTATTCATGGATAAATTGTCCGAAAGAGATTTTCAAAATTCAGAAGAATGTTTCAAAATAGAGACACTAAGCACATTAGGCACTTCACAGTATTACAGTTTCTACGTTACAATATCTACTCTATGAATAACGACAGATAACTAAATTTATTTGAATTTCTGTATTTGTGGACTGTGACTATCAATCGAGATCAACATATTCCTAAATTAAATTATCGGAAAATTTCATAACAGTAAACCCTTTTCAGGCTCATTTTTTTCTATTTAGTATTGCCCCGTACAATTGTTTTCACGATTCATAACAGATAACTGATAAAACAAGTTGAAAAATATTTTTGTTAGAAAGTCAAGATCATCCAAACTGTCATTGATAAGATAATTTTGGGGTACTCTAGGCAATTCAAACTGTTGTTGAGTTCCAACCTTGCGATTTACAACACATACAGTTCCCTTTTTTTTGTTACTCGTTGTAACTATCTCGTTGTTTTGTTACTTATTGTTGTCTCGATGTTTATTCAATTATATTCGCCATATCTCATGAAAGATCAACCGATTCCGTAATTTGGAGTCGAGAATGTTTTCCACCAAATCCTAGGCCGTACCTAGAATCAAACTAGCTACCTCCGGATCGGAAATCCTACGCTGTGTTTTTATCCTTCCAGAAGATATGAAGAACAGATAGGGGAAATCGCCAAATGAATATATTTCGAGCACTTACGTGACAAAAACGCTACTTTTACAGCTAAAGTCCTGAACTCAATGACAGTTTGGATGACGTAGATTATTCCAAAACTAAACCTTTGAGTAATAAGAAAAGCTACCTCTACATCTTTTGATCGCATATCGAATGAAGGAAGGTCGTGATATGTATACCATCACAATTATTGTCCTCCGTTCGCTTTCAAATCGACTTCTATAAAACATTATTCATGCCTGCCGTATCCTAACGAAACTGTCAAATATTCAAATCTATACTTCTGCCTCTAATTCTATCATGAACAGGTACGTCTAAGTTTGAAAGAAGATATTAGCATTTCCATATCATAAAAAAACTAAGTTATTAGCAATGTTCAACATAAAAACTATCTTGAATTAAAAAAAAAATCCATGGAAAAGAACGCAACTTTTGATAAATTAACAATAAATCACACTAACCAACAAAACTTTTTTTCGCTCCCTTCTACAATTTGCCAGCCAGAGCCAGTGATCCAGATCTGATCCGGATCTTTTATACGGATCGGATCTCTAGATCAAAACGTAAGGATAATGAAAAATGGTGAAACGGTTGCAATTCTGGACCACACTTCTGATTGTTTGGCTGATCTGAATGTTTGAATACGGCTGAGTAATACAACAAATAGATCTCCTACTTCAATTATCTTACTAATATTTATTTCAAAAACAAAAAACCTTATCAAGCAACTTTCGCAGGCACGAAATCGCCAACAGTGTTGTGAATGCATCTGCTAAAATGAATAACTAATGAAACATTGTCAGGCAAGAAAATATATGGATAGCAGCTTGCTAAAATAACTGTTCATTTTTTAAGTTATTAAGTGCATAATCTTTTCTTCCCGTTTTCTCGGAAGCATGTGCGTTCAATCCTGTCGCGAATTTCCGACAATTATTGCCATTCTTTCTCCGACCTCCGTTCGCTTTCTGGCTGATACCATTTATCAATCAACTTTTATCGGAACACCATATGCAGTGAGTACTCTTCCGACGATCTTCGCTGGCCACATTGTCCACCACGTCTCGAAGTAGGTAATGACCAATCAAAAAACAAGTTCTGCCATCACCTTCTAGAGATCGGAAGCATATGCAAAGTTATTTCAGGATCAGGTTAAAAAGAAGAAAAAACAACCAAAATGCACTATGCTGTAGCGCACAGTGGGTCAAAATTTCAAAAATAAAAAGTTTTGGAAAAGAAATTTAAAAAACTTTTTTAAAGTGCATCCTAAATTAATATTCTGAAATTCCTAACCTTTTCCTGGCTAAAAAAACATATTTTGGAGTGGTATTGTAGCCATTGCCTTTCTTCATCATTGATCAATTTGTGCACTCAGTATACCAGAAAGACAGCGCGGTACTTGTTTTCTATTGTGAATTCAATTAAAAAAATAAAGAATAAAACTGATAAACAAACAATGAGTACAAGAAATTTCGTTTTAAAAAATGCATCTAAAAAAATTTTTGCTACTGCTTAACAGAGAACACAATTTTGCCCTTCTTACTCTATGTTTCGGAATTCGTCCCTTTGGTTTACCCACGAGCGAACACCCGTCACCACTATCAGCAGACAACAGCTGAAGAAAATTTACACCCCGCGTGCAGTCATTCGGTTCGGGAAGGGAACAGTTTGAAACAAAGGCGAAAGACGAAATTTGGTTTATTAAGAGTGCAAGCTGTTTCGTCTTTAGCTGGGCATTATTTTGCGCTTTGGTTTTGTTTTCAACCTACCAGATGAAGACAATTTTAGAGGATCCGAAGGGCAATTAACTCCATACACACTGCATCGTAGTGCGTGAGCAACTAGACGAAGCAGATGACCGAATTTGAATCACCATCAACCAGTCACACGCTATTTTACGAACCTGTAGACAAATGTGAGAATAACGAATGTACTTTTATTAAACAACGATTTTTCATCATAATATAATATCAGGTTGATTGACCTGAATAAGAACCACGTTCGTATTCTTTCAGTTACCATGGACTAGGAATGCTGGTAAATTGTAGATTATTTTGCCAAAACAACTGATTCGCACATAAAACATGTTTAAGTTATTTTGCTTAAAGACCTTCTCTTCTTCTTCTTTTTTTTTTCTTTATTTAAGTGTATTCTTCTTCTTTGTTGGCATTACTTCCCCCACTGGGATAATTATCCACTTCATTACTCACTTCTTAAGTTATTAACTGCAAGGTATCTCAGCCCATTTTACCATTTTTGGATTCCTAATACGATGATAATTGTATGTCAAGGGAAGTTGAGACAATTTTCAATTCAAAAATTCCTAGATTGATCGGGAATCGAATTCCGTCACCCTCAGTATGGTCTTGCTTTGTAGTCGCATCTAACCGCTAGGCAAAGGAGGGCCCCTAATATTAAAGAACTTGTTTGTAAAACAATTAGGGACCTCCTTTAAAAAGAAACAATTTCAATAAAATTCGCTCTGCATTAATTTTTATTTCTAACATTGTCAAAGTAAAAGTAGATTATCCAGAGCATTTTTTTTTCATTTTATTACGAATATCGAATTCATAAACTGACACATTACTCAGTAGCACTACATTTAATATCCAGTAAGCTAACCACGAAGTTACTTTTTTCTATTTGTTTAACATGTGGATTACATAACATAGTCTAATTTTAAAAGGTTTAAAATAACTCAAAAAAAAAACACGTAACCAAAATTATTCAAGTTTAACCATTAGCACTAAACCAACCATTAAGTCAACCCACAGCCGAAAGCAGACATCAGCCTACAATCAAGTTGTTTCAGATAGCGTTCTACCACCTACTAACATCCTTCGCTCGACCATGACGCCCTCCACGCCGGGCATAAAGTATGTTATGCGCCCAGCCATATCCACCAAAGGACTATAATAAGTAACTTATTCATGAGTTTCATGCCCTTCTATCGCGTCCGCTGAGTAATACATATTGATATAGCGCACAGCAACTAGTAGCACTTGGAGTAGCGTGCAACAGTTGTAGTACTTAAATCCTGGATCTATCCAACCAAGGAAAAAGACACTTTGACTAGTGGTGCTTTCGGATTAAAGTATTCTAACTACTAGTGCATGTGAATCTTTGAAAATTTCCTAGACCGGACGGGGAATCCAACCCAGTCCCCTTCATCATGGCCTTGCTTTATAGCCGCGCGTTTTACCTCACGACTAAGGAAGGCCCAAACATTAATGTACAACAAGTCCACAATCCGGATGACTTGGAAACCTCAAGCAATGCAATGTCAAAAATTTCTATTTATTTCAAATGGTTTTAAAATATTGAGATTTATGAAACATTCAGATCTACATTCAGGGGTGGCATTGTGCATATCAACTCGAAACGAGCAAACCATACAAACTGTCATACAAAAGAGCTCAATCTTTTCAAGTAGCAATATTTTTTTCAAATCATATATATTATTTATAAAAAATACATTAGCGCTAAGTATTCTGGACTTTGTAAATTTGTGTTTTTCTCTTCGTAAGATTTTCTTTATGTTTTAAGAAAATGTTTTGTAAAACATTATTTAAGAATAATTTGAAAAAATCATTTTAGAGCATTTTAGTTCAAAATGTTTGAGATTTCAGATTGCATGGGTTCCTGTTCCCAATGCCATAAGTACCATAAGAATAATAAAATCTTTTAACGCTCCATGGGGTTTAGGGTTTGTTCTGGTCTCCCTTCCTGCGTGCGAACATTGCATTGGTATATATGTACACATTTATGGTGCCAGTGGAAATACCGGAAAAATAGCGACACACTTTTGTTCTTGATAAAATATAACTCGCGTGGCACGACGCGGTTGGTTTGCATTCGCGCCGTTTTTTTTTTTCTTCCTTCAATGGAATATGACTTGGACAAAATTAATGCGAAATTCTCTGCATGTGTTAACTCTTGCCTACCATATGTATGCGGGAGAATATTAGTGGGGGTATGTCGGCGGCACAGATAGAAGGCACATTTTTTCATTATTCAATGATCCGGGAGAAAAGACAGATGCAAAGAACCCGTCTGCTGCTGGCTATTATTCGTTTATTTTATTAGTTATTGCAAATGCGAATAAACCGGAGTGTGACAAAATAAATAGCTGCTTGCGGGTAGATATGCATCAATGTGCTTTTCATTCGAGTCTATTATCATCTGCATTTAAGGAATATAATACAGAGGGACATACTAATTTGAATTTGACGAGATGATAACAATCACGAATAAAACAAATATAAATAATATGCTTGGTTGTATAGTATTCTGATGACGATTTCTACTAGTAAAAGTAGAGTAAGGTAAAACATAGAACTGGAATAAAGTCGATTTTTATTAAGAAAAACGCGTAAATCTGGCCCATAGAAATTCACTGAGTTGTTTATAACCATTTTCAAGGTTTGTAAGTCATCCAAGAACTCCTTGAAAACTAGACCTACGGATCAACCAGCGTAACGATGAACTTCTCACTTGAGACTTTCAGCGAAATAGCCCCATTCTGGTCCACGCTGAGTGGTTTATTAAAACTTTCAAGGTATGTGCTGCCTATGATAGCATATCAGTCCCATCTTTGCTGGATTTCCTATTCATATGCGATTTTGGACAATGTACGTCATCGAAGCATTAATTTTGGGCCCTCCTTAGCCGTGCGGTAAGACGCGCGGCTACAAAGCAAGACCATGCTGAGGGTGGCTGGGTTCGATTCCCGGTGCCGGTCTAGGCAATTTTCGGATTGGAAATTGTTTCGACTTCCCTGGGCATAAAAGTATCATCGTGTTAGCCTCATGATATACGAATCCAAAAATTGTAATATGGCTTAAACATCTCGCAGTTAATAACTGTGAAAGTGCTTAATGAACACTAAGCTGCGAGGCGGCTCTGTCCCAGTGTGGGGATGTAATGCCAATAAGAAGAAGAAGAAGAAGAAGAAGAAGAAGAAGAAGAAGGTCATCGAAGCGTGACGCTGGACTTTCCATGTGTGACTTTTAGCGAAATAGCCCCATTCTGATCCATAGAAACACTCTGGGAGGTTATAATACGCATCTTTCAAGGTTTATCGGTTATTCAAGAACTCTCCTTGGAGTACAGACCTTCGGTTCAACCAGCGTAATGATGAGCTTCTCACATGTGACTACTAGCCAAATAGCTCCATTCTGGTCCAAAGAAACACGCTGGATAATACAGCGTAACGACCAACGTCGCATGCGTGGCTTCAAGAGAAACAGCCTCATTGTGTTATATGGAAACACGTTGGGCTGGTTTTCATCATGTCCAAGGTTTGTAGGTCGCCCAAGAGTTGGAGTGCAGACATATAGATTATAATACGCAGTGCTGTTAAATTTGATGTACGTGTCATTTGACTAATTTGTCCATAACTTTTGTCAAAAGCACATTTCACTCAATATTCTAGGATGAATCCATAACGCTTGAGTGGTCCTATATTTTTATCCAAACCCGAGCAGGAGCGACGACCTTGATAAAAGAAATTGGTATGAACTAGCCTTGCATAAGTGTTTTTTTTTTGTATTTTAATTGAGGAGACTTTCAACCCAGGCTGGCTCATCTCCGAGTTTGCATAAGTGGTAAAATACCTAAAATTAATACCAAAAATTATTATGCAAAATACTTTAGGCATAACATGCTTGGGTATTTCAATAACATTATTATTATTATTTATTCAGACTAAGGCCGAAGTGGCCTGTGCGGTATATTAGAGTCTTCTTCATTCGGCTCGGTCCATAGCTACACGTCGCCATCCACACAGTATACGGAGGGTCCGCAAGTCATCTCCCACCTGATCGCACCTTTACCCGCTGTGCACCTCGCCTTTTTGTGCCCGTCGGATCGTTGTCGAGAACCATTTTAACCGGGTTACTGTCCGACATTCTGGCTACGTGCCCGGCCCACCGCAGTCGTCCGATTTCGCGGTGTGAACGATGGATGGTCCTTCCAACAGCCATGCAACTCGTGGTTCATTCGCCTCCACCACGTACCGTCCGCCATCTGCACCCCACCATAGATGGTACGCAGAACTTTCCTTTCGAAAACTCCAAGTGCGCTCCTCCACGAGCATTGTCCAGGTCTCGTGTCCGCAGAGGACTACCGGTCTAATGAGCGTTTTGTAGATAGTCAGTTTGGTACGGCGGCGAACTCTATTCGATCGGAGCCACTATGCGTCTCCGAATTTCTCTGCTGGTATCATTTTCGGCAGTCACCAGTGCGCCCAAGTACACAAATTCTTCTACCACCTCGATTTCGTCACTACCGATGCCAATTCGCGGTGGGTGGCTCACATTGTCTTCTCTTGAACCTCTTCCTATCATGTACTTCGTCTTCGACGTGTTGGTGACTAGTCCGATCCGCTTGGCTTCCCTCTTCAGTCTGATGTAGGCTTCCTCCATCTTCTCAAAGTTACGTGCCATAATATCTATGTCGTCGGCGAAGCCAAATATCTGGACGGACTTATTGAAAATTGTACCACTGGTGTTAATCCCTGCTCTTCGTATTACCCCTTCCAAAGCGATGTTGAATAGCAGACACGAAAGACCATCACCAGAATGCCCCTGAAACTCGAACTACGCACATCACCCGATCCATCATCGCTTTGATCAACCATGTCAGTTCATCCGGAAATCCGTGTTCGTGCATCAGCTACCATAGCTGGTCCCGATCGATTGTATCATATGCGGCTTTGAAGTTGATGAATAGATGATGTGTGGGCACGTTGTATTCGCGGCATTTCTGCAGTACTTGGCGAATGGCGAACACCTGATTCGTGGTGGAGCGTTCGCCCATAAAACCCGCCTGGTACTGCTCCACGAACTCCCTTGCAATTGGTGCTAGTCGACGGCATAAAATTTGGGAGAGTACCTTGTAGGCGGCGTTCAGCAATATGATTGCGCGGTAGTTGCTACAATCCAGCTTATCGTCCTTTTTGTAGATGGGACACACGACACCTTCCATCCACTCCTGCGGCAAAACTTCCTCCTCCCAAATCTTGGTAATGACCCAGTACAACGCTCTAGCCAGTGGCTCACCACCGTCTTTAAATAGCTCTTCCTGGTAGTTGGTCAACCCCAGGGGCTTTGTTGTTCTTCAGCCGGTCAATCTCCTCCTGGATTTCCTGGAGATCCGGAGCCGGTAAAATTATGTCCTGCGCGCATTCTCCCAGGTCCATCACCATACCGCCATCTTCGTCTGCCACATCGCCATTCAGGTGTTCTTCGTAGTGCTGCCGCCACCTTTGGATCACCTCACGCTCGTTCGTAAGAAGGTTCCCGTTTATGTCCTTACACATATCAGGCTTTGGTACGTGGCCCTTACGTGAACGGTTCAGCTTCTCATAGAACTTTCGTGTGTTATTGGCGCGGTACAGTTGCTCCGTCTCTTCACGGTCTTGATCTTCCTGCTGGCGCTTTTTTCTCCGGAAAATCAAGTTTTGTCTGTTCCGCGCCCGTTTACATCGTGCCTCGTTCGCCCTCGTGCGGTGTTGCAGCAATCTCGCCCATGCTGCATTCTTCTCTTCTACTAACTGCTCACATTCCCCGTCATGTGCAGTGCACAGGTTGCACATGTGGACGCGACGCCTCTGTACATTCTGCCTGATACGCCCTTTTCAAATGTTGGTCTGAATTATCATTTTATTGTGACTATTGACACGCGTTCGGTGTGAAATGTTGTCAAAGCAGATTCGATGGATGCGGGAAATCGACTGATATCCCATCGTTATTAGCTTGTTATGGAACAACTTCTCCAGCCTTTGTATAATTGGTAATTCGTACGTGTATTAATGGAATAGTGTGGGTTCAAGTCCCACCGGCAGCCAAAACTTTTTTAGCAATCTATGCTTTTCAGAGTCAATAAAATTGAATGGTTAGTTTTGATAAAAAAAACAGTGAAAAACGATTACTCACTCACTGCCCACGCATTGAAATCACCTGCTACCTGAGTTACTGGGCACGTGCTTCAGTTGGTGGTGCTTGAGACGCGTATTTAGCTGTCTCGTATGAGCGAAGTAGGTGATGCGCTTCTAAATCGTGCGCCTCCTGCTAGTTGCTATGTACCTCATGGGCAGCACATGCGATCCGTCTCATGCGCTGGTCGCATGAGCTGATATCCTAGGAGCTGATTATCTAGTAACCCTAGTGATGAAGCGCTAAGAAAAATAAACAGAGGCAAGAAAAAATGCACTGATACGTTTTGACAACCACACAGGCATGGGATGGGATGAAGCTCCTAATAAATTAAAGGACGATTGCAGCTGATTCAATGGCGAAATATCTTTAGCTGGCGAGGACAGACTAGATGCTGGACGTCAAAGAAAAATTAATTCGTTGCCGCAGTGAAATTTTTTCATTGATGGAATAGTCGAACTAGGTATATGCATGTGAAATAAGTGCACATATACTGTGAAGGTTTTATAAATAGAGTTGTGGGAATTTGTTAATCATTCTTGATGGAGGCAACCGTAAAATTGCCAGATACAGCCCTCAATTGTAGAAGTATTTTCTTTAGAAGTAGTTTTTTTTAATTCTGATAATCCTTTAGCTGAATTGATATGTGACGGTAATACGTGCTTTCCAACGTTAAATTATTTCGACATTGTTGTTTCAAAAGGGCGAAAGTCGCAAACGTAAACATTGACTTCTTCTGCTGATTTTAGGAAGGTTAGAGACTTCTGGCGGTATTTTCCACTTCCGTTCGATAGAAGGCGCGGAGCGCCACCAGTTCCAAGTGGTTGTTAGCTGGGAGCGGTCCTAGTTGTCGAGGAATTTGCAGGAAAAGGCATTGTTTACGTTTGCGACATTGGCCCTTATGAAACAACCGTGTCGATTTGAATCTCATGCTAATTTTATTGATCGCACTCCGTCTACTGTCAAATAAATGGTTGACTCCGAAATTATCGTGATTGAAAGATGTAACACCTGGAGCCTGAATATGCATGGATCACACCACATATTCGCTTTGTTCCTGTTCCGCTTGCGCTCAGTCAAGCTCATTATATTTGTCGATTTGAGGATCTGGAGAGCATGTGATTCGAGGTTGGCGTTCAAGTTATTAAAATTTGTTAGCTTGAACCTCACTTGAAACAAGCATCATGCACTTTTTGTTGGTGGATGCATCAAAAAACCATGGATACGAACTAGCATTATCATCTAAAAACATTTCGTTATTTCGAGGGAGCGCATGAGACAGCGCCCGGCGACGGGCGCGGGGCACGCGCACATGGTTTTTCTAAGGTGTCACATTTTCTGCTCGCTCAAAATTTTTATTCATGCGTCCCTTTACTGCTCAGCACACTTTGATTCTAATGTTCTATGAGCTAAATTGGTAAGAGTCTCAGTAGCACATATTTGTACGCATGAGATAAAAGTAACTCTGCCTGCTACAACTACTGGGTTTAAACCAGTTAGTCTCACCGCAAGAATATCGACTACCCTAGTGTACTGCTCTATACTCTATCTAGGAGGACAGTAACAACCACAAAGTAGACTCCGTTTACCTTTGCTATGACAAAACCCTCATCGTCAGGAGATGATTTTGTAGGGGTATCTGAATGGGGTATCGCCCACAAGTCCAGATTCCCACCATACCGGACTTGTCCGCTATCCAGCTGCTGTTTCCAATAGAGATGCGGTATGGGTTGGACAGCAAGGTAACATCAGCTTTGCACTCAATAGCCGACAGTAGTGGTTTGCAGTGGTTTAAGTTAGCTGTGTTACTTGCATGTCTGGACCCTTCTAGAGGCCGGACAGGCCTGAGCACCGGTAAGATGCCTGTTGTCTGTGCCCGGAGGACAGATGCTGACAGGTGCGAGCTTGGTGGTTTTCCGCTTTACACCTACGGCATACCTTACTGCGGTCAGGCCACTTGCAGTCATAGGATTTATGACCGTGGGCAAGGCACCAGTAACAGGTCTATGTATGTATGTATGTATGTTCGCTAACTACTTTTAAAACACTTGGTCGATTTCAACCAAATTTAGTACACACAAACTCTATCCGAATTTGGGAAATCCCTTGGGAAATTGGGGAAGGATATGAGGTTGGCTTTGGAAAACGAGCAATTCAGTGTAACTCCCAATCCCCAGGACCGATTTCAACCAAATTTTGTACACACATTTACTATGAGAAGACGATCACATAGAAGGGTAATTTAGGGAGGGGTCTAAAAGGAGGGGAATTGTTCAGAAAACGGGCAATTCAGAGTAAATTCTGAGCCCCAGGATAGATTTCAACCAAATTTGGTACACACATTCTCTATCCTAAGGAATAACTACCAAAGGGTAAAAAGGCGATAAAAAGTAGTGAAACATGACGTTTCCAACTCAAAAAAATGTATTGGAGGTAACTACTTTCCTTCGATGGGACTCGAACCCACGACCATCAGTACGCTAGACTGGTGCTTTAACCAACTAAGCTAAAGATTCCCAAATTAAATTAGTAGCCGCTAAGTTGCGAAGGTCGACGAAGGTCCTTCGTAGCTTAATTGGTTAAAGCACCAGTCTAGCGTACTGAGGGTCGTGGGTTTGAGTCCCACCGAAGAAAGGAAAGTAGTTACCTCCAATACGTTTTTCAAATTATAATCTTCCACATAATGTACATATTTCCATCTGATTTTTCAGAACTTTGTAAATTAATGTCCAAGTCGGACTAAGTCGAAAAAAGGCAATTAACTTTGATTGAACTGAAATATTCAATATATGTATATTCATATATTCAATATTGAATTCAACAAAAATGTTTGTAAGCCCTGAAATGGCAAACAAAGTAACTTGAAGGCGCGTTCAGCAGTGCCTTCAAGCGCAGCAGCCAGTGCCTCACTACCACATTGAAGCAGCTCTCCTTGTTGATCAAACCCCAGGAGCTCTGTAGTTTCAGCCGGCCAATCTCCTTCTAAATTTCCTGGATGTCCGGAGCTGGAAACCTTCTATCCTGTGCGCGTGCTACGAGCCTCGTTTCCCTGCTGCCATCGTTGGTCGTAGGGACCATTGTATCTAGTTCGGAATGCGATTTGGCGCGAAATGCGTTATAATGAGGCGTCATTATCTTGTCTTGTAGGCTGGTTTCGAAGCTTTTTTTTTTGTGTCTTTATTAAAGAGACTTTCAGCCCGAGGCTGGCTCGTCTCCGAGTTGGTTTCGAAGCTGACGACATGAATCTCCTAGCTCCAGAGCGCTGATTAATTAGGAAAA